>NW_006207719.1:45474-71470 GCF_000334495.1 Tupaia belangeri chinensis
ACATGGGTAGTAAGGGCACTTTAGGATTGAAATTAAGGGTTTCCTGCCCCCAAAGCTTCAAATTTTGCAATAGATGGGGCCAGCAGTTGGCATGGTGTTAAGGGCATTGGACTCCCACAGAGTCGAACACGGTCTGAGTCCCGGACCTGGCGGCTCACTTTCTCACATTCCCTCTCTCTCCCCCTCACTCTGTCCCTCTCTAGTCAAATTAAAAAAAAAAAAATCAAAGATTCAAAAAAACTTTATTTTACAGTAGAACTCTAGTTCCATCCATTTTATATACACATATGTGTGTGCATATACATGTGTGTATATAGATATATAGATATGTCAGAAAAAACATGAGAAGAAATAACTCCCAAAGACTAGATTCTACTACTGCATTTAATTACCCATTGTTGAGACGGCTATGAATGTAGGAATGCTGGGGCTGTCGTGGCTAAAACTGGTGACACTACAGTTGTAGGCCGTGGCAGGAAGGAGGCTGGAGATGGTCACAACATGAGAAGAAACAGCAACTGGTTCCTGGAGATGTAGAAAATAAGACATGGTTCATGTTATTTTCCTCTTTTGTTTTTGTTTTCGTTTTTGGAGAGGTTTTTACTATAGGGCACATGTGCTCACCGGAAAGACAGAGACAGATAGAGAGAAAGCAAGAAATCACCCCCTGGGGGGATGGCCATGCTGCAATCCCTTCTCCTCCATTCTCTCGGGATCTTGGGCATGCACGCACACGTGCCCGGCGTGAGTTTAAGCCCCCTGGTCTGGGACTCGAACTGTTGGTCGGCTACATGGGAGTTCAGCGACATAGCCATTACGCTAACTGCTGGTCCCTATTTTGTTCTGAAAATTAGTTTTCACAGTTGAGTAGGTAGTATGTTGGCTGAGTAAGAAATTTGCAAGGTTAAAAAGGAGAGCAGTGAAAAATGTTTCCTTCTCTCCCTGGTCCCCATCTACCCAATTCTCTTCTATAAAAGCAGCCCTTGTTGTCAGCTATTTTCTGTCTTCCCTTATATATTTTATGGATGTATAGACATATGAGACATGGTTAAAAAAACATAAATGAGGACAGAGTTTACATTGTTCTGCTTATTATTTAACTTTAATTATTAATATATATTAAAATTCTTTCCATATCAGTACCAATTAAGCTATTTTATATCTTTGAAGAGCTACATAGAAAGCCATGGGAAGGACATACTTTATGTAACTAGCCTCCTCTAACACACACATAAATTTATATATACATATATACTATGTACGTATATTAGAGATGTATATATATTTATATATGTATATATATTTTATATATGTATATATTTTTACTATCATGAACAATGCTATAGTGAACATCTATCCAAATTAAAACATAATTTTGACATGAAATATTTGTTTTTGAGTCATTGGTTTTTACCTTTTGACTCATAGTAGTTGTTTATTTTTTAAGAACACTACCCCTTTGTCTGCATTTTCAATTTTTATGTAGTATTCACCAAAGGCATGGTGATTTGTATGCTCAGAAACACTTCATATTAATCCATTCTTAACTACAAAACTTGCTAATTTGGTGGGCAAATGGCCAGACTAGTGACAAGGAATACTGTACAACATAAAAAGAAGAGCCATTTCTTTCAAAATAACACTCTAGGAACCAGCAGTTAGCATAATGGCTATGTCACTGGACTCCCACGTAGTCGACTGCGGTTCGAGTCCTGGACCCGGTGGCTTAAACTCATGCCGGGCGCGTGTGCGTGTGTGCCCAAGATCCCGAGAGGAGAATGGAGGAGAAGGGATTGAGGCATGACCATCCCACCTGGGGGGTGATTTCTCGCTTTCTGTCTCTCTGTCTCTGTCTTTCTGGCGAGCGCACACGCCCTATAGCAAAAACTTCTCCAAAAAGAGAGAAAAAAATAACACTCTATAACACCCCTAAAGAGATGAACAATATCAGCATTTTCCCACTCCCTCCTCAGTCACTATTTCACAAAAGAATGATTCTAAGAGAAGACTTTCGCTAACAGAACTCCGTTACAGAAAACAGCTAACTAACCCTTGTGTTCTTAAAGGGCAACATCACTGTAGTTACAAAGAAGAAAATCCATTACAGGTAGACCAGTTATTATCAAAAGGATTCTTACGATAAAGATTCAGCTGTTCAGTACAGATCAAAAAGAATTAAGTTGGAGAAAGAGTATCAAAAGGAGAAAGGAATCAAAGCAAATGATCTTAGCATTCGTTATGAAAAGATTTATACTCCCAGCCATCCTTTTTTACTTCTCGATCTCATGACCTTCATTATTTAAAAAGCATCAATTATTCATATTCATAGTATGTCTATATACTGAATTATACTCACAAACCTGCCCTTTTCCTTCCACTTCCAGCTATAATTTTTTTTTTCTTATGGCTTTCCAACTCCTAGAGCAGCAAATTCATCTCTCTCTCTCTCTCATTTCTACCTGGTGAGCAACTATGTATCAGATCTACTATCTGTGATTCTAAAGCTTTAGTGATAACCTTCTTCCAGGCTCCATTTTCCAACAGAAATGAATTGTTTACCTTACTAGTTGGATAGGCATGTTTCTTTTAAGTTCTCTTAGTAATATGACTCACTCCTGAGCTTATTATTTTACTCTGCTTGGTTTTTATACTCAAGTAATATATCATAACTAAATACACATTTTTTGAAGTTGTGTATTGGTGTTATCATTTTTGTTCTACACAGTGCCTTTCAAATAATTGAATCATATTTGTTAAATTATTATTTATATCATAGGACCTTTATTCTTTTAATTTAATGGCCAATAAGAAAAATAAACTTACGCCTTTATTCCTTCCTATGACTTGGAGTAGATAAGGACTAAGGACAAAAGATAAATACAAAAACAGAAGTTCAAATACCATCTTTTGGGCTTGTAAGCATAATGTTAATTTCCATCACAAATGGATAGTTTTCATGAACAAATGGATAGTTTTCATTTTCTAGAGTTCAAAGAAACGAGATTTCCATCTCGTTCAGATAGTTACCCTTAGTCAAAATGAACTCAGAAGGAAAATAAAAACATAGAGTACCTGAAGTTTGGTTTCTTGCCTGGAGCCAACTTGTTGGCAGAAAACTTCGAAGAAATCAGCTACTCCTTCTTCCACCCACAGCAAAGTCACTGAAGTTTGGGTTTTGTTCACTGCGAAGAGTGATTTGGGAGGAGCTGGTTCTAAGAAAAAAATAGTTTTCAAATCAAATGTGTTCTTCTTTTACTAATAAGTAGGTAAAACATCCTTCCAATCCAAAGAGAGCTAGTTAAGAGCACCATAGAGATGTTATATTACTTTTGAAATACGTCCTTTCACAAAGATAGCCATCTAACTTGGAGGCAGAATATTTTGCTTCCCCCTCCTTCCAATTTATACTTCTCGTTTTGGAGCACTTCTGTTTTCTACTTCAGCTTTATTATAGACATACTCTATTAATAGTGTTGTGTCAACTGTACTGGATTTTTGCATTGTCCTGATATGAAAGAACTTTGAGAAAGAAACAAAAACCTGCACTTAAAGAAAAAAAAAAAAAAGGCTGAGAAAAATGAACCTGGTGTTCTGTCTTCTCATGGACAGATTCTGTTTGGTATTTGGCTGACAAACAGTCTTCCTCACTCTGGAGACTATTTAGAATCATTCATTCAGAGCAATGGCTTCTTGAAAATTTAGTCACAATGAAGAGGGATAAAGCTAAACAGATGATTTTTTTTTTATTGAACGAAATTATTTATGGAAGAAGATAGATTAATAAATTGCTAGAGATAAATTCTGTATCTTAGACATTTTATCTTCATCAGTAAATGAATCCATTAGTCAGGGCTGTCTGTGCCCCTTCATGTACATTTCCAGTAATTGAGCCACTGACTGATGGCTTGAGACCAAACCCCTGTTGCCTCAGTTTTAAAAAGTGGGATGCTGCCTCATTCCCCATTCCTGAATCTCTCCTAGACTGCCTACGATCCCATCCGTCGAATGATGCTTTTTCCTCTAGTTCCTCTAGTATGTGAAGTGCTGTGCCCAAACTCAGATTTTAGTTGGAATTCCTCTTACCTTCATTCTTTTTTAAGAGAAATTTTTGTTGTAAGGTGCATACACTTGCTAGAGAGATAAAAGAGAAAGACAGAAAGAGAGAAATCACCCCCTGTGGGGATGGCCATGCTACAATCCCTTCTCCTCCACTCTCCTCTCAGGATTTTGGGCACACACACCTGGCATGAATTTCAAGTTACCAGTCTGGGACTTGAACCGTAGTTGACTACATAGGAGTCCAGTGACAACCATTATACCATCTGCTGGCCCCAGGAATTGCTTTTACCTTCTGTCAGACCTCCATAACACTGCTTGTTGAGCATTTTATATATCCACAGATACAGCATATTATGTGTCCATATGTATTTATGTGCCCCCTTGACACTGGAAATATTCCATCCTGCTGCCAGGTTCACATGACGGCATACCCTGCCATCTGGATATCCCTGCCGGAGACTACCCACTGGTGTGCTCTCCCACTGCTTGTCACTGAGATTTTGTTCATTTTCTGCCCACCTCTCCCTAGGTGTATCTCTGGTTCTCGGCTTTTAGCAGTGCCTGACAAAGTCCTATAGGCTGTTTCACTCCTTTGACAGGTGTATGTCTTTCTGTGGGAAGGTTTGTACCTTCTTTCTAACGTATCATGGTGGCCTGCCAGAACCAAGATGTCAAGATCACTTGGGTATAGGTAATTTTTCCTCAGAAAAATCTTCAAAGGTCTAGGACATCTCACAACCATGTAACACTTCTTTCTTTTCAGGTGAGAAATCATGGCAACTGATTATTACAAGCTCACTGCATCCAACATTGCTGTATGTTTTTTTCCAGAAAATATGCGAATATCATTTTAGTAGGTCAATGAGTAACATACACAAAGCCAAATTGGCTTGACTATGTATAATCGCTGTGATAGGTGAATTTCCCTCAATAAACCAGATTCTTGACTCCAGAGTGTCTAAAGAAACAAAGTTTCATAAGTCAAGGTCTAGTTGAATAATTAAATTTCAGTCCTCAAGACAAAAATCTGTTTCAGGGCATTTACTACTGATAAAATATAAGAACTATATTATCTGACAAGACCACTAACCACAGGTAGTGACTGAACCCTTGAAAGCTCCTAGTCCAGATTGAGAAATGCTTGTGAATGTAAAATACAGATTGACTTTGAAGACTTATTATGAAGGGACCAGCAGTTAGCATAATGGCTATGTTGCTGGACTCCCATGTAGTTGATGGCAGTTCGAGTCCTGGACCTGGTGGCTTAAACTCACGCCAGGCACGTGTGCATGTGTGCCCAAGATCCTGAGAGGAGGATGGAGGAGAAGGGACTGTGGCATGGCCAATCCCCCCTATGGGGTGATTTCTCACTTTCTGTCTCTCTGTCTTTCTGGTACCCAATAGCAAAAAACCTCTCCAAAAAAAGAAGATTTATAATGAAAAAAAAATTCTGTATATTGGTTATACATTAGAATGATGGTACTTTGAATATTTGGATAAAGTATATAACAGCTAATTTCATTGCTTTCTTTTTACTATTTTTTAAGATTGTGCTAGAAAATGTAAAATGACTTCTGTTGCTCTCATATTGTGTATCAGCTGGATAGTGCTGGGTTAGAGTATTCCTCCCCACTGCAGTCTGAACACTCTCAGCAGAAGCTGGTGTGAGGGCTGGGGCTGGCACTTCTGCTGTCCGTCTCCTCTTCATGAGACACAGATCGGCTCAGCTCTGCATTCTGGAGAGTTTAGATAATTTACGTTTCCCATCCTCAGGCATTGGATCAAAGTAGGTAACAGCTAGACGCTATTTATGATAGAGTCACATAAAGGCATTTTGACTGGTCTCTTGTCTCTGTAGGAGATGAATTTTGTATCCTGAAATTTGTATGTTGAAGCCAGAACCCTCAGTTCATGAGATTGTGGCTGTATTTGGAGTTAGAACTTTCAAGAAATAAACAAGTTAAAATGAGGCTATTAAGATCAGTAGGTGGAGTGGTGGTTAAGATGCTGGATCCCACATAGCTGACTGAATTTGAGTCCCAGACCCGGTGGCTTGAAAAACACACTGGGGATGTGTACAAATGCATGCATGTCCAAAATCCCAAGAAAAGAATAGGGATGAAGGGATTATGGTGTGGCCATCCAACCGGGGGATGATTTTCTTTCTCTCTCTGTTTCTATTTCACAGGTGCATGTGCCCTACAGAAAAAAAAAATCATAAATAAAAGAAGCTGTTAGAGTGGGCCCTGATCCAGCCTGACTGGTTTCTTTGTAAAAAGAGAAAATCTGGACACACCAAAGAGATGACAGAGAAAAGATCATGTGAGGATAGAAAGCAGACATCTGGACGCCACCTTGCTTATATCTTGAACTCGGACTTTTAGCTTCCAGAATTATGGGGAAAAAATATTCTGTAGCATAAGCCAATCAGTGTGTAATATTTTGTTATGACAGCCCTAGCAAACTCATATAATCTTTTCCTATTTAAAGTATCAAATATGGTCTAGCTAATAAAGGAGAATAGGAAAAAGCCAATCACATTCTGAAGGGTAAGAGAGTTAAGGCAAAGATTGCAAATACCTTATACAATGTAAAGTCATGTAAATCCTGGTTATAGTACAGGTCCTAGTTATCACTTTTTATCTAAGTGACATTTTACGTCTTAACTTCTTCAATTATTTTCATGCTCCGAAATATCAAATTTCCTAGTGTTTAAAATCATTTCAACATCCATGCTATGAGTACATAGGTAAAGAGAATAGATACACTATTTTAATAAAACAAGGTGTAGATATAGAGAGGTTTGCTTTTACAGACTCTCTATAACCTGTTTGACATTGTGGGTGTTACGCTCAATTTTACAATTCTCCTCCCTTTTCTCTCCTCCCCGTTGATGCCTCTCCAGGTTTGAGCTGAGAAACCAATCTAATTTTACAGGAAAATCAAGTACCATGCACAGAACATGGCAGAATGGAAGGCTGTAATGCTATCTCTACCATTTAATTTAGATTGGATTAAGAAAGGCTCAAGCTGTTGCCTAGGGTCTCCAGGGACTGAAAGTGACCTTGAGTGAAGTAGGAGCTGGCATCTAATTCTTCATTCTTGTGCTCTAGCAGCAAATTTCTTCCTTTTCTCAAGAATTCCAAAGGGAACAGTCAGGTATAATATTTAGCCTTGGAGCAGAATATAATGTGATTATCTAAAATCCATCTTTTCCCTCAGTTATTATATCGTTTCTTCTTGTGAGCCAATCATTGGGTGGCCATAAGATCCAGCGAGTCTCTCTCTGTTTATATGTTATACCTTTAGGTGTGGTCAATCATTTTACAAATGAGTGACATTAAGAATTCACTAGAAAAACATTGTAAAAATTATATTATCCCATGATCGACATGATAAAATAGATTTTCCATTTATAGCCTCACTAACAGAAATGTTCTAGTATCCTCTTTTATACACAGAGATGGTCTTTAACGTCTATGTCCTAGCAAGTATTTTTTAAAAATCCATTTTTATTTTTCCCAACTCAAGCATTTCTACCTTCTATAAGTTACATAACTTCCACTTAACTTTTCCAAACAATACATCCGTAATTAAAGCAGTGTAGGCTGAATAAATCATGTTGAAGTTGGCAAAAAAAAAAAAAAGAAAGAAAAATCTGCAAAAGAAAGCACTATTTGCAAGGAAGAAAACAAAAGCAAGAGATAGAGAACACATTTAGGGCGAGTTCATACTGCTGCACAGTGAAATGGAGGGGAATATTTATACGAAATCATGGAAGCCTTTGTTAGGCCTGATATTTGTTGGGACCTATTCTCACTGGCACAGGGAGATTCTTTTCCTGGATGTACTTAATCAGTAATTTGAACATTTTGGTAGATATCCATAAATGTAAATCATTAAAAATAATATTAGAAAAAGCTTTTTTTAAAAAATCAGGCAAATATTTGACCTCTGCATTAAATTCTAATTAGGCTTTTTTGGGCAAAGTATAAAATTTTCTCAGGAATTAGAAATACCTATCATTTTCATTACTTTTCAAATATTTTCTTTATGACTTAATGATAGCAAATGTAACATAATAGTCTTCCCTTATAAATGTTTCATTTTCCATGGGTTCAGTTACCCACTATCCAGTATGATATTCTGAGTGTATGTGAGAGAGAGACCATTCACAAACTTTTATTACAATATGTTGTTACAATCATTTTATTTATTATTTGCTCATCTCTTACTGTACCTAATGTATAAACTACACTTTATCACAGGTACATAAATATTGGAAAAAATAGTATGTATAGGGTTCAGTTTGAATCATGGTTTCAGGTATCCACTGGGGGTCTTAGAATAGATTTCTTGTGAATACAGTTTTTCAGACGAATCTCTCATTTAACATTACTTAGTCTGAGAACAAAATTATCTGACTTTCTCCTTTTTTAGTGGTTCCAGGAAGATGTGTTTTTTACTTAGCATTTTTATTTGCTTAGGAGTTACGTACTATAAAATTCCTAGGAAAAGATCACTACTTTCATTCTGTGATTAACCTTGTTGCCTTTTCTCTGAACTCAGGTATGAACTAAATTCTAAAATGAGAAGGGACATAGATAATCATCTTATTCAGACTCTCATTTTACAAATAAGCAACTGAAATCCAGAGGACCTGCATCATTTTTCTAAGGGAACACAATTTGTCTGTGAGTAAAAACTGAGATCCAAACCTCTGTACACCTAACTAGGGGTCCTTTCTACTACATCTGACTGCCTCCTTAAAAGAACAGGTGCTTCCTATTCGCGTCTATGTAAGTGGGGATAATATGTCCTCCTGAAAATTTCCTTTGTCCAGGTGCCGCCAGGTGGTGTGGTAGTTAAGGGTGCTGCACTCCCATGTGGCCGACCGCAGTTTGAGTCCCAGACCTGGTGGCTTGGTTTCTCGCTCTTGCTCTCTCGTTCTCTCACTCTATCCCTGTCTGATCAATTTTTTAAAAAAAGTAAATAAATTAATAAAGTTAAATAAAATAATTCTTAAAAAATAATTTCCTTTGTCCAGAAGACCAATATTCATGAAGTGGGCTCTTGCTTGTGTATTTAAATTGGTACTAGACTTCATAGTCTGCCCTATGAGTCCTCACCAGATTCTTTCAATATATTGAAGAGAATCTGACCCCTGCAAACATGCGTCACTTTAAAGAGGGCAGGAGAAGAGCTTTTAGAGAAGTGGCATGGGTGTGGGCAGCTGGCAACCAGCAGTGACACTTGCACGACTGCGACAAGATATAGGGAGATAACTAGCAAGGAAAGGTATTGGTTAGTCTCAAGCCCAAGTGTAGAGCCCCAGGACAGTCACCTAAAAGCTAAACTGGACAGCAACACTCTCATGCACTGTGACCATGCAAGTCTATAAAGGAAGAGCTTCATGACAATTACAGTACTCTGCAAACCTAAAGAACATGTATGTGTTTATGGTATAAGAAGTAACTAGAAGAAACCCTCCCTAAACTGCCATCATGACCTCTACCTTACCTGTTACCTTACTGGTGTTTTGTCTTTCATGGTCTTACTAGACCCCAACACCTCCGCTGGCTCCCTGGGTCCCAGTTCTGCTGACCCAACCATGGACATCATTCCAACAAATCTGACCTTTAACTATCCTTCATTGTGAATTTTCCCTGCTCTGGTGAACCATTTTGAATAATGTAGCAATAAGCTATTCCACTCACTTTAAAGGAGGGGGGAGGAAGAAAGAAAAAAAAAACACATGAAAACTATCTGGGTCTTCTTACTCTTTAGCTTCTGTTCATTTTCTCTTCTTCCCTTTATAATAAAGCTCAAGAGTTTTATTATTCCACTATTTTGAGTTTTTCTCCTTCTATCTTCTCTGAAATTTTTTCAGTTAGACGCTTTCCCTTCACTCTATTCAAATGCCTCTTGTCAAAATCACTGGTGACATTGCTAAGATTGGTGACCAGTGCTCATTTCGTCATCTGACACACCCACAGTGTGACAAGGTGGTCCCTATGCCCACTGAGACTCCCTCCTTACCTGGTTGCTAGGATGTCACGCTCTCCTGTGCTTCTCTGTGCTTCTGAATCTGCTCTTCGAGGTTTAAAAGGCACCTTTAAATGCTGACAAACCCAAAGGTGAACTATCTTCCTCCTAACTAGTCTCCCCCATAGTCATCTAGAAGTCAATAAATGCCCCCTCTGTCCTTCTTATTGCTCCGGCTCCAAGGCTAGGCTTCCCTCACTCATTTGTAGGTAACAGTTACATGCATAGGCAGTCCGCCTTAGCTTCATACTCAAAATAAATATTAAATCTGACCACTTTTCAACAGCTCCACACTTACCAGCTGGGCTCAAGCAAATGCTCTCTTATTTGGACACACAACAGTCTCCTAAATGTGAAGTAAGCATGTACTTTTATTTAAAGTGTCCAACTGGAGTATGTTTGGGGGAGGGAAGGATTGCTAGTAGCTTTCAAGCGATCCATAACAGGTGTAAGCTGGTATTGGATGGTCATCTGGGATGTACAGTCATCTTGGCTAACTGGGTTTCTACCTTTTATCCACCCTCCTGAGCAGTCTATTCTCACCACGGTGATTCTGTGAACTGTGTCAAGTCATGTGACTTCTTTGCATAAGCCATCCAGTGGACACATATGTCCTTAGGGGAAAAATGTCTTTCCAATGAGCCTATGGGGTTACCTCTCTGGCCTAGTACCTTCTACTCTCCCCCTTATTCATTCCACTGCAGCCACAGTGCCTTCCTGGCTTTCCAAATTCTCTTAGTCCTATACCTATATATATGAATATTTGAGAGAGAGGTGACAGTTCTAATATTCCCCTAAACACATAACCTCTCAGCATATTTTGATTCTTTCATGTCTATAGCCAAATTATACCTTAAAAGATTTCTAGTTTATCTAAGAACTTTCATGAATGCGATTAAGAAAATCAACCCAATATCTTTAATAACCAAATTTCCAGCCAGCCAGTGTAATAGAGGTGAAGGTGGCTGGATCACACATGCCCAACTGTGTCATTTGGGTCCTGGACCCAGGAGCTTGGGGAACACGCTAGGCATGTGTGCATGCCCAAATAATGAAAGAAGGGGAAGGTAGATAAGGGTTGTGTTTCACTTTCCCTTTCTCTGTTAATCTGTCTCTTTCTGGAAAGTGCTCATGCTCTCTGGCAAATTAAAAGAAAATAATAACCAAATTTCAAAAAAGGAACAGAAAACCACAAGGGTGGATGAGAGGCTTCTTCCTGCTCTATTAAATGTATTAACAAAAAAAATGAAGTTTGCAGAAAAAAGCCACACCCATGATCCAGAAAATCATATGTGGTGGATAGATAAGAAGTACTAACTTACTGTTTCTAGACTTAGGCCCAACATTATGTAAAGTAGGTCAAGCCTCTGGGGGCTCCAGATACCTCACATAAAGACATTGTACTAAATTACCTCCAAGTCCTTTCCTTGCAATCAAGTTCTCTGATTCCTGATCTTGTACCTCCTGAGCATGTCTATGGTTAACATCAAGTAGAAGTTTCACAATGGCGGTGTGTAAATTCTGCTTTGATTTTTCTCTTGTATCGTTGACTGTCCCTTCCTAGTCCCTCTTGCTGGCTTCTCTTCTGCTCGGTCTCTACATGCTAGGGTGGTTTGTCTAGGTCCAGGGCTTCTCTTCTTAGTATTTGCTACTTGGTGAGCTCATCCAGACACTCCCAAATGGTATTTCCAGCACAATGATACACATACAAGTATATCAATAATCTCTACTTGGCATCTGTATTTCATTGTCCGATACGCATGTCAAAACTTTTATATCCAAGGAAGAATCCTTGATTCTTACTGTACCTGCAAATTATACTGCTCCTCTAGTTTTTCTAGTCTTAGCAATCTCTGTGACTTGCCCCGCCATCCACCCTATATTGCTCAAGAGCAAAGCTTAGGCGTTGCTTTTAATTTCCCTTTTTCTCATTTCCTGTTTCTGCTCCAGCAAGAAGTCCTGTGGACACAATCTCTAGGACAGCTTCTCAATTCTGTCCACTTCTCATCTCCACTATAACGTTGTTATAGAATGTTGTTTTTAAGTGTGTATACATATGTGTATACACACACAATTTGGCTTACTCACACATCTTTCCATGAGTGAGAGACACAGAGAGAAACAGACAGGTACCCCAAATAAAGTGCTGTTGTGATTCACCCCCAAGTTTCAGCTGTCCCCAGGTCATGAGCTCACATGTGCCTGTTACACTCAGGGAAACCTCCAGGTTGAACCTGGAACCTTCCCTGTGGGTCAGCCTTGCAGAACCATCATGTTTTATGACTGTACCAATATCTGGCCCCGATAATGCTGTTTTTAAAGCTAGAACAAATAGCCCCTTCACTGGGCCCCCTTGTTCTCTTTAATGTTTATTTCTTTCATGAGCACACACATCCATGAGAGAGAGAGAAGCATCTTCAACGAGTCTCACTGCAATCTACATCCCCAGCCTCAGACAGCATGATTAGGGGTACATGCATGCTCCAGGCTCTTCGGGGAGCCAAACCTGTGATCTTCCACAACAGCTTCACTTGAGTTGCATTACTGCTGTGCCACTGAGCCAGAGCAGTCCTCTTATTTCACTTTTAATCCATCAATCCTTCCTCTCATAGCAACCAGGGGATGGTTTTAAATATGAGATTATTTAAATTCTCTAATTTGCTTTGCCTTGCTTTAAAAATAAAATCCCAACTTCATGCCTCAAATGACCTACATAAACTGGTCTGCCTACTTCTCTGACCTACATAAGGAGCTGCTCTTCCCCAGCCTTCCCAGGGCTAATCCTTTATTGTTATTCAGACCTCAGCTCTGTGGTTTCCGCACAGAAACCTTTAACCCACTTAGGCAGTCCGTACTGCATTACCGTGTTTCAATGCTCTGAAAGCTCTTATTATCATCTACATTACCTCTACCCCTTCACTAGATCAGAGGCTCCTTGTGAGCAGAAAGTGAAAGTAGCCCTTTGGGTCATTACTGCAAATAGGCATCTGAGTAGTACTTAGAAGGGTCTCAGTATATATTTCTTTCTTCCTTCCTTCCTTTCTTTTTTTTTGAGTTTTTTTTTTTTTTTCCTATAGGGCATGTGTGCTCACCAGAAAGAAACAAAAAGTGAGAAATTGCCCCCCAAGGAGGAATGGCCATGCCACAATCCCTTCTCTATTCTCCTCTCAGGAACTTGGACATGCACACACACACACACCCAGTGTGAGTTTTAAGCCATCAGGTCTAGGACTTGAACCACAATCGATTGTGTGGGAGTCCACCAATGTAAACATTATGCCATCTGCTGATCTCTTCAGAATATATACATATATATTTTTAAGACAGAATTTTGCTAAAGAACGTGTGCACTCGCCAGAGAAAATGAGAAATCCCCTCCCCCCCCCACCCCCGGAGGATGGCCATGCTGCAAATCCCTTCCCCTCCATTCTCCTCTTGGGATTTTGGGCATGCACACACATGTACCCAGCATGAGTTTTAAGCCACTGGGTCCAGGACTCAAACCATGGTTGACTATGTGGGAGTCCAGCGATATAAACATTATGCCATCTGCTGGTCTTGATATATTTCTTAAACAAGTTAGTGAATGGATATTCTTATGATTCATGGCAAATGTAGATCCTACCCTTTATGACACCAGTTAGAACCACTTTGAAGAAAGTAGTTTTAGGTCTGAAAATCATTTTGGTTGGCATAGCATTTTCAACTCTGAGGTCTGTGATTTCAGTTCTACACTATCTATAGAGCAGTTATAGGTGGCAAGGCATTAAGTTATAGAAAACCGAAAGAACTAATAAAACACAATAACATCATTAGTAGACTAGAAGAGAGCTCTAGGATGGCTTCATTGCACAATGGTAAGTGCTGTGTATTGCGAGCCAGATCCCATATGGCCAACCACAGTTCTAGCCCTGGTGGCTTGAAAAAATATTCCCAGCATATATGCAGACATGCCTCAAATCCTGCTGGCAGGAAGAGGAGGAGGGAAGGGGATTGTGGTGTGGTCATGCACCTTTGGGTGCTTCATCTCACTCTCACAATTTTTTCTCTGTCTCCTGGAGAGAAATGCACCCTCTAGCAATTACAGAAAAATGAAGAAAAGAAAGAGAGAGGGACCAGCAGTTAGTGTAATGGCTATGTCATTGGACTCCCATGTAGTTGACCACGGTTCGTGTCCCGGACCCGGTAGCTTAAACTCACACCGGGGGCGTGTGCGTGCGTGCCCAAGATCCTGACAGGAGAATGGAGGAGAAGGGATTGTGGTGGCCATCCCCCCTGGGGGGGGTGATTTCTCGCCTTCTGTCTCTCTGTCTGTCTGGCGAGCGCACGCGCCCTATAGCAAAAAACCTCTTCATGCCGCAATCCCTTCTCCTCCATTCTCCTCTTGGGATCTTGGGCATGAACGCACACGTGCCCAGTGTGAGTTTAAGCCACTGGGTCCGGGACTCGAACTGTGGTCGACTACATGGGAGTCCAGTGACACAGCCATTACGCTAACTGCTGGTCCCGTGTAATACACATTTTCTGTGAATATTTTGAAGGCTTTTCCTTGAAATATCATGCAAGACTGGAAGTTGGTGCTCTCTCTCCATACTGCTAGTATTATTCAAGAACAGACCACAGGGAAGAAGAGTAGACCATCTCCACTGTCAAACACTATCCTCGATTCCCTATGCAGGCAGTATCACCCCCCTCCCCCCCCGTAAGGGTGTTTGGAAATTTGCAGGGATCTTTTCAGTAGTCACAACACAGGGTATTAATTGGACTTCTCTGGGCAGAACTTAGAAATGCTGACAGTTTTGCAATGACCAAGGGCATTCCAAAAATAATTGTCCCATGTTTCAAGTCCCATATATATTTCAAATATCATACCAGGATAAACCCCCTTGTAAGCATAAATTGCAAGCACTTTACCAGAAAATGTTAGAAGATTTTTTAAGAAATGAAGTAAAATAATTTAGAAGAAAGTTGTCATAAAGAGGGATATTTAGATGGAATTCAGATATCGTTTGAAAATTACTCAATGATTTATCTTTTTGGTCCGTAATGCCTATTCAATGTATCACTTATTTGCAACTACACATATACTTTTAAAGGATTTCAGTACAAGAAGTTAGTTTCTTTCATTGCAAATATGAGACAAAAAAGATTTAAGACTCAGTGTCCTATGTATTGAGAGAAATGCAATTACTGGGTGAACTGGGGAAAGATTAGTATTATTACTATTTTATTTTATTAGAGGGCATGTTCACTCTCGAGAGAGGGAGAGGGAGAAAGTACCCCAAATCTGGTCATGACTCAGTCCTTTCTCCTCCACTTCTCTATCTTGTTGGGATTTGGGGCTTGCATGCACACATGCCTGGTGTGTTTTTCAAGCCATAGGGGCCACAATTCAAACTGCAATTGGCCATGTGGGATCCAGCTCCCTTAACGACCAGGCCACGAGGGTGGTCTAATATTTTGTCTGAGATTTTACCAAGTGTTTTCTAAAAGTACATCATGGACAACAATGCTAGTTCTGGTATTTAAACTACTAATAAAATACCCCTGCACCAGTCTTTACTTACAGTTCCATGTATGAACATACGTATAACAGAAATAATTTGAGACTCTTATAAACAGATTCAGACACATAGAAATTAGCAGACATCTGAAAGAATAGTATCAATTTGTATGTTTCATGCCAATATTTCTTGCCATTCTATTTTTTTAAAGAATTATTTTTTAACATTATTTAATTCAGTTATTTATTTTAATTTGACCAGAGAGGGACACATATACACACACACACACACACACACACACACACACACACACAGAGAGAGAGAGAGAGAGAGAGAGAGAAAGACACGAGGTCCAGGATCCAAACCACGGTCAGCCATGTGGGAGTCCAGTGCCTTCAAAGAACATGCCACCTACCAGCCCCATCATTCTATTTATTTTTAAATTTTAAATTAAAAGCAATAACTGATCTCTGCCGTGAAAATTACGTATTGAAATTATGCATTTATTCTCGGGGTTGCCACTTTTCAATCATACATACCCCGAGTGATCTACTACTCCATTTTTTTGTCAGTCCATTGTATATTGCCTGTTGTTGATTTTAGGATAGCGTCTCAGAATTTCCCCTTGGGGAAAATAAATGATAAGTTATTTCAGATTTATGTATATATTTGTATGTCCTAGATTTTTGAACATAGATGGCATGTTTTGTGTTTCCCAGTTGTATGTCATAATATAGAGAATTATTGAGACACTATCCTTGTACAAGAAGCTCCAGCTCATTAGCAGGACTATCAGACATTCCTGTCTATTATGTTTCTGGCCCTATTATCCCTACTTTAAGTTCTCTCCCTCTTTCTCTCATTATATGCAAGCACGTTTACTTATTCTGTTCTTTTTATTAAGGTCCACCTGTAGCTATGCTTGTCCAGTTATTCATTTATTAATCCATGTATACCTGTTTCTTTCATTTTTATACTTCTTGTATGGAGGACTATTGATCTTTTTACTTCTTTGAAAACCCATACTTAATCACTTTTATTGTGTGCAGACACCAGGCAATTTCATTATGTCTTTTGAAGTATTTCTATCTAAATGTGTATATAGGGAATCTATATTGTTTTATTATACTTTAAAAAATTTTTTGCTATAGGGCACATGTACTCACCTGAGAGAGACAGAGAAAGAGGAAAACTGACAAATAACTCCCTAGGGCAATGGCCATGCTTCAATCACTTCTCTTTCATTTTCCTCTTGGAATTTTGGGCACACATGCATGTGCACCTGTCGTATTTTCCAAGCTGCCGGGTCTGGAACTTGAACCATACACTTAACCATGTGGGATCCAGCTGCCATAACAACCACACCATCCAGCCTTACGTTATTTTTCTTTTACCTTGATGTTAGAATTAGGAAATCATATCAAATCTAAAAATTCAAAGTGGGTTATTGTATGTATGAGTTTCTATTTAGGATATCAAAGAGGGCATTATTTAATATTTGCATGAAGATGGAGTGTTATCTGATTTGGCCATGAACACAGTCTTGGTAATGTCCACGTCTCTTCCATCTCTAAAGTCCTCAAACTACTCGGTTTCTCAAACCTTACTAAAAATGATGAATATCTCTGTTTCCAAACACAGTATACATTCCACTCACAGAAATGGATACTAAGGTGAACGTGCTCTCTTGGGAGTCAAACTATTTTCTATTTATAAAAGAGAAGTAGTTGTTTTTGTTTTTGTTATTTCACTGAGTTGACACGCTCATGCTGCATCGGTGATGTGAGCACCAGTAATCTGGTCCAACTATTCTCTTATGCATATCTGTGTACTCTTCTTACCTAGCTTGATGAGGCGCAGCATGGAGGTATTACTTCCTCTCTCGGTGCAAGCAGTTACTGAGAGGTTGTAGATGTCTCCTGGAGGCAGGCTGAGAATTGCGGTCATGACATTGCGTGTTACCTGCAAGATCATCAAAATCACCTTTTTAAATCTCCAGTGAATAAGCCAGCTCCCCCCCACCACCACCACCTCAAACAACTACCGGGTGATAATGGACATTCTCTCTGTTCTACCTTGCAAGTCACAATCAATTACATTACGCATATGTCATTTTAGAATAATTACATAAATTCCCACAATGGGCTACAGGCAAGTGAGCCTTAAAAATGCAGCATACAGGGCAGCTAGTGATACGGTGGTTAAGGTGGCTGGATCCCACAGAGCCAACTGCTCAGTTCGTGTCCCAGACCCAGCGACTGGAAAAATATGCTGGGCACAGGTGCATGCCCTAAATCCTGACAGGAGAATAGAAGAGAAGGGAATGGGGTGTGGTCATCCCCTCTTGGGGGTACTTTCTTTCTGTATCTCTCTAGCAAGTATACATGCTGTATAGCAAATAAACAAACAACAACAAAAAAGCCCCACAAAGAACATTAACCAAAGAAATGGAGAGTATATATAAGATAGAACAGTTTTGAAATTAATTCCCTTGTTTGCAATGGATATTACTCTGATATTTTCACACATATTTACAGCAGATTTTTAAAAAGGCAGTTGCTGATTGCTACTGACACATCCACTCTGAGAAGCCCAGAGGAAACCTAGTCATATCTATAGACCCATAGCTTCCCACCCTAAGGCCATATTTACTCTCTTCCTCAATAGCTAGAAGAGACCTTGTGACCCAGTCCTGACCAATGGAAATCACATGAATAACGTAGCTCAGTTCACATCCTATAAGGGCTGCGCCTTTGTGTTCTTTCTTGTCTCCCCCCTGCAGGCTGGAAAATGGATGTAGTGATGAATGAAGGTTTCCCTAGGTGGATGAGGACTGAGTATAGTGGCGGGTGGTGCAAGAAAACAAAGAATCTCTGTCTCTGATGACTCCTTACAGCAGAAATGTCCTGTGAATACTGGGTTTTCAGGAAAGAGAGAAACTTCTGTTGTGTTTGATCCAGTCTCTTTTTGTTTGTTTCTTTAGTCCACTAGTTTAGTTTGTATCTGAAGTAATACAATGTCAGCCTAATAAACCAGGAGAAAAGAAATCAGTATCCCAATGTACCCAAATACCTAGATGTTGGTGCCATATGGAGAAAATATTAAAATATAAAATATATAATTTTCAGTTCTCTTGAAAGTGTTTAGCATCCTGAAGAGAAAGCTCAAATAATAACTTTAAAGGTAAATCAAATCAAGAATGAAAACTATTCACTTATGTTAAAAGGTAAGCAGTATGAAAAGAAGAATTTATTTTCTTTTGTTCTCTTTTATGTCATTTTTCTCTTCCTTTTAGTTTTGCTATAGGGTGTGTGTGCTTGCGAGAGACAGGGAGGGAGAGTGAGAAGTCGCCACCCGGAGAGATGGCCATACCACAATTCCTTCTTTTTTGTTCTTTTCTGAGGATTTTGGGCATGCATACATACATGCCCTGCGTGATTTTCAAGCTATTGGGCCCAGGACTAGAACTGCAAAGTTAGCCATGTGGGACTCAGTCACCTTAACCTCCACACCACCTGCTGGCCTCCAGAAAAAATTAATTTTTGTTCCCTGTCTCATATCCAGAACCTAAAACAGTGCTAACTGGTATGCTGAGATTTGTTTAATGTCTTAGGAAATGCTTGATAGTTTTCAACAGTCTATGTAACTAAATGTTCAGATGCCCAATACCATGATTCAAGAAACATACACTCTTTTTAATTTTCTTCTTTCCTTCTGCAACCACCATCCAGTGCAACATTCTAGAATGGGACAGATCAGTTGTGTCATCCCCGTATTTCCAACTGATATACAACAGGCTGTTGATATATTCCACTGAAGTGATTTCTGGAGCCACTGGGGCTACAAGGGTGAAAAGAGAGATAATTTAGTATAACACACTAATAATTAAAGTACATATCAATAGAATATGAATACCCTCAGGTAGTTAATGTAGAGAATTAAATTTCTCTGTATATAGAGGTCCTCCAGGCTCCTGTTCCTCTCAGTAACAGAGTGAAGATTGTTTCATGGGGCCCTACTTTGTTTATCTCCGACACAAAACAGCCAGCTCCATCTGTGCCTGAGGATGTCAAGATTTTTTTGTCTAAAGAGGGATTTTTGCTAAAGGGCGTGTGCACTCACTGGAGAGACAGAGAGAGGCAGAGAGGAAGAGAGACAGAAAGCAAGAAGTCACCCCGGCCCCCACCCCGGGGAGATGGCTATGCTGCAATCCTTTCTATTCCATTCTCCTCTTGGGATTTGGGCACCCACACATGCACCCAGCGTGAGTTTCAAGCTGCCAGGTCCAGGACTCAAACCATGGCTGACTATGTGGGAGTCCAGCAACGTAACCATTATGCCATCTGTTGGTCCCTCAAGGTCTCATATGTAAATTTCACTGTTGTAAGATAGGTAAAATATTCCCTTGTTTGAGTGTCACTTTTTTGTTACATTGATCAATTAATATTAATAGGTATTGGTGAAGTTATTGTCCAAGTAGTACTGGAAAACTTGGGGTCCTCTAAAAGTAAGTCTCTCTTACTGTGGTGCAGTAAAGATGTTTATGAGGAAAAAAGAATAGGAGGGAAGGGTAGGATAGACTATAACAGCACTGGGGAGCAGGTGGTGTGGGGGTTAAGGCACTGGATCCTGCATGGCCGAATCTGAAGTTGACGTTCTGGACTCCGCAGTTTGGAAATTATGTCAGGCATGTGTGCATGTATGCCCAAGATACCAAGAGGAGAGACTGGAGGAGAAGGGATTGTAGCATGACCATATCTCGCTGAGGGGTGATTTGTCACTTTCCCTCTCTCTCTGGTCAGTGTCCATGCCCTATGGAAAAAAAGAAAAAGGTAATAGTACTGTAAGTGGAACAGAGGACAAATGTTACCAAAAAATAACAAGGCAGTACCATCAACAGTGTCTGTCTAGGCCAGTGCTTTGCAAAAAGTAGGGTTTTCTTCTTCTTCTTTTTTTTTTTTTTTTTTTGCTAGAAGGGCATGTGCACTTGCTGAAGAGACAGATGAGAGACAGAAAGCAAGAAATCATCCCCCAAGGAGGATGACCATGCTGCAATCCCTTCCCCTCCATTCTCTTCTTGGGATTTTGGGCATGCATGCACATGCATCTGGCATGAATTTTAAGCCACCGAGTCTGAGATTTGAACTGTGGTTGACTATGTGGGAGTCCAGTGACACAACCATTATTCCATCTATTGATTCTAACAAAAAGTAGGTTCTTAATAAATGTTACTGAGGCAAGCAAAAAAAGGAAAGAAGGATTTAAAAAATAAAAGCCTCAAAGCTAAATTCTTTTTTTTTTTAAAGCTAAATTCTAACACTGAGTTTATTACTTTAACTTATATTCTTATATATTTAAAGTTTTTTAAAAAATTGCCATTTAGGGAGGAGAATTCAAGCTTTATAGAATACAATCTTTTTTTTTTTTTTTAATTTGGAAAACCAGGCCACTTTAATGTTTTTGTACAATTTAACAAATAATCTTTTGATGACTGCAGACATCTAAGACTGGCTATATTCAGAAACATCAGTCATGATGGTTTTCCAGATGGTGTATCATCTTGAAAAATTACAAGGCGTTATTTGTATGCAACTGCTATCAAACCAGGAAGACAGCACTTATGCATCCATCATTTTCAGGATTGTTGATAACTTGGGCATATTTCCCCCAAATAACCTTGCCTCCTTGTGTCATAAGGCCCAACTTGCTCACGTTCACCTCAAGGACAATACCTTTGGTGATAAAACCCCAAGTTGTATGTAGTGGGGATGAGGGAGTCTTCTTTACACCAAGAATTGGCAGGCACAAGGTGGCTTTCAGTTCAGGATATGTTACGTGGGCCTTCTTGAAACATAACGTGTTGGCCTAATGAATCTTTCATATTTAGGGAGTTTTCTAGTAAAGCCATCTCCAACAAAGCAGACTTTTGTAACCATCCTCTTCCATGCCTTCTTTCTCTTTCCTGTTCGAATAACTTTTAACACTTTTGTTTCTCCCTGGGCTTGAACTTTGGGTAGAGGGACTTCCCATTTTCCTGCTTTTCTTTCTGCTTTTGTTTAATCATATTGGAAAGTACTTTAGCTCGGGACTGTCCTTCTCTGTCCAACAGATAGGCAGGTCCTGCTCCGTGTAGAGTCTTCATCACTCTTCTGTTTGGTGTTCCTCTTTTCAGGCATCTTGATAGTCTTTTTTATTTGTATTTTCTCAGCATGGCGCTGTTTATGTTAGAGCTTAGCCTTCAGACCAATCATTCTTTTTGCCTTCTTTGAAAGTTCATGAGCCTCCTGACTTTCTTTCTCTTTTTGTCATGGTAATCCAAACGATATTCACAGTGTTTATGATGTAATTCAATATACTCATTTTGTGGCATGGTGACGGCTGCAGGGTTGCCAGGAGCAGCCTCCGGGACACAAAGAAGTTGTCAACTTTCAGGTCTCAGAGACTAACAAGTGAACTCAACACAGTCTAGAATGGGAAAAAGCTAGTATACAATCTTTGAAAGTATAATTGAATTATTTTAAATGTAACTGATAATTCTGAAGATTTTAAGTAATATAGACACAGTTAAATTTAAATTCCATGTGTATTTTGGCTTGAAGACAATCAAGTGTTCCATTCTGAGAGACAGCTCAATATCAACTAAGATAATTTGAGAATTTCTATAAATCATAAAAATTATTTTCCTTAATATCATGCAAATACACCTAACACACACTCACCGCTAATTATGTTTTCAAAAATAATTATTCACTATGGAGAATTTCCTATGTGTAGGTAAATAACACGTGTATTTCATGTGAACTAGAGTAGCATTTCTAATGTGTATAACAATAAAATCTTAAACTATCAACAATGACTAACAAGTAACCCAAATCTATGACATAGTTCAGAATAGACTACTAGAAAAAACAACCTTGTCTATTTACAGTCTGCTGCTGTGCTCCAACATAGCATATCCTAGATAGATACCTACAGATATTTTCTTCAAAGAATACTCTCATGTTCTAATTTGGTAAGGACAAAACATTTTTAAAACTGCAAACCTAGAAGTATTTCATCTCTCCCTCCCAGGATGTGGTCTTCAGGTTTCTTTCTGTACTTCATGTGGTTGGTCTGAAATTTAGCACATTGCTCCGAGCCACCAGATGTCACTGTTGGTTTATTAACAATTATTTGGTAAGTGTGTGTGTGTGTGTGTGTGTGTGTGTGTGTGTAATTACAATGGACCTGGCTTGCAGGCTGTTGCCTAACAAAGATAGACAAGTTCATAATCACTCCAAATTCAAATACTTTTTCTTGTTTTCTTTTGTACCACACAATCTGACAATGTGAATTAAAATTCAAAGCCTAGCAAAGTAAAGCATGAGATCTTCATTTATTTTATGTTAGATCCTTGTTTGGGGGCCCAGCAGGTGGTGTGGTTGTTAATGTGCTAGACTTCCACATGGCTGATCACGGTTTGAGTCCCAAACCCAGCAGTTTAAAAATCACACTGACTGTGTGTGCATGAGTGCCCAAAATCCCAAGAGGAGAATGGAGGAAAAGGGACTGTAGCATGGCCATCCCCACTAGGGGGGTGATTTCTCATTTTCTCTCTCTCTCTGGTGAATACAAAAAACCACTAGAATTTTAACTGATTTTAAAAAAATAAGAATAAAGTTAAACTTCAAGAGTTATTGATAAATCACGTTCAAGAATGAAAAATGAAAATGATATGTCATATGTATTCTGATAAGCAATACATATGTATTCTAATAGCAACTTATACAATTTAATTCTCACACTATTGTGTGAGGTATTTATTATGCCCATTTTACAGATGTGGAATTGAGCCCATTTACATCAATATGCTCAGGGAAGCCTGTAGACTGCTGGTGTCAGGATGACGTAGTTGTTTGCCCCAGGGAAAGTTAAGAAATTCCCAAAGAAAAGTTTACTGGAAACCATTGCCTGCTCACCCCAGGAGAAAGTTTCCTTATTAACCACAGTTTATTTTTACACACTTGTTATGTCCACCTAAACTGTTATAAACTTTGCCCAATAAACATCTTTAGTAAAAATGCCAAATCCTATTAATAGTTCATGTCTGATGGCTTCTTCATGAGAGGCTGCAAAGACTCCATCAAGGAGGCATTCAAGTGCACTAAATTAGTCTATTAAACAGTTGCCAGGTAATATTTTGGAGAGGTCTATGATGAGAATAGAAACCCAGGGTCACTAAGATCATTTACTCAAAGTCCTACTGGTAGAAATGCACAGGTCCAGGTTGAGATGCTAAATCTAGGCTTTTTCCAGATAACTTTTCTGTCTGAGAAAAAAAAAAAAGTCTTACAACAATAAACTGTAAGAGTTATTGACATAGCCAAGTTTAATTATACTTACATGTGTGATTACAAATAGACTTAAAAGTCTAACATAGCAGGAGTCAAATAATTGGTATTTCTCCTTTTTTAAAGTATTCTTATATTGTTCCATTCTAACGTATTTTTTATACTTAAATCATTGCTTTTTTTCCTTTTAGGTTTTTGCCATAGGGCACATGTGTTCACTGGAGAGACACACAGAGAAACAGGGAGAGGGAAAGTGAAAAGAACACCTCCCAGGGGGGATGGCCATGCCACAATCCCTTCTCCTCCATTTTCCTCTCAGGATTTTGGGCAAGCACATTGGCACGAACACCTGGCATGATTTTCAAGCCACTAGGTCAGGGCATTGAACCCATGGTCAATCACGCAGAGTCCAGTGCCTTAACCACTATACTACGTGCTGGCCCCCTACTCTAATATTACTAGCAGCATCTGGAACACAGAGGGCTCTGAATATCAATTAGTAAAGAATCACATAGTATGTAAGTTAATTGGCTAATAATTAATATATTACCTATTTCTTTCCATTCTTTTCAGTGATAAGCTTCAACAGAGTGAAACTAGATGTCCAAGGAGGAAACTATTTTGCCCAAATTAATCTTCATTTAAATTTTTTCTTCTACTTTTTTTCTCGGTACGTCTCTATCTAGAGCCTTGCTAAGAAAAAGTTCTTGAAGTCTTAGTTCAAACAAGGGTTAGCGTTCCTTTGATGAATTTCCTCTTTTCATTGCTATCTCTGACTATTGCTTAAAACTACATAATTAAAGGCTCGTGAGACTCTAAAAAGGAATAAAGTATTTAATCTGTGTCTCATAAAGTTTCAGAATGAAGTATTAATAGGTATTAATAGATAATTTATACTATCACCATTCCCCATTTTATACACACACACACACACACACACACACACACACACATATATATATATATATATATATATATATATATATATATATGAACTAGGGCTTCAAGGAGTTGCTCAGGTCATGTGTGGTATGTGGCAGAGCCATGATTCAAGTCCAGGTCTATCTGTCTTCAAAGTCTATTTTAAACTTCTGCAATGGACCCTACTGTAGTCAGTCTGTGACTTTAAAGATGGCTTACTTAGTAAGGAAATGGAGGCACTCTAACAAATGTAATCATCAACTTGGTAAAATCAGTTGAGTGTGTGCTGTGAAGCTGAGGGCTCTGCCTGCTCCAGCGCGATGCTAATCAGTCCCAACCGGGGAGCCTGTAAGCCAAGGGCAATGACTCAAGAAAAATGAGTCAAGGGCAGTAGTAACTCAGAATAATAACGATATCTTAATTTTTAGAGATTACCAATGAAGCAAATAATGAATGATCAGAATCAAGCTTATGGTCTTCCATGAAACTGATGCTTACTTGGTGCTGGGTAAATGACTGGCAATTTCTGGAGATGTGGTCTCTCAGTCTCTCCTCAGAATAATATTTTTGACTCCTGTAACCATTCCCCCCTGACACACTCACCTGTTATGAAGCTTATAGTGGAACTGTCACAGCAGCTCAATTCTGGATCTCCCCATGTCACCATCGTAACTCGAAAGTTGTAGTACCACGCAGGCAACAAATTAGCTATTCTCTACATGAGAGAAAAAGCAAGCAAGAAGACAAAGAACTAAGAGGGGAAATATTATTTCTGGAATAGAAATACTTTCACTAAGTTGTACCAAAAATCAGTAATTTTTATTTTCCTTTCTGGTACCTTTTCATAATTCCCTAATTTTTCATAGTAAAAGGTTTTTCTGGAATAAGGTGAAATATAAATAAAATAAAATATAGAAATATAATAGTTTAAGGCGATTTGAAAGATAAAGAACCATCTATTTCCAATTTTCATTTCATTCTGCCATTTTTGAAATTATATTACACAAGAGAAATAGGACTGATTAGTAAGTGACTGTGTGTACACTACATCCCTCTGTTTCTAAGACAGGTGACTCGCAACCCTGTATGTTTCCATTGTAAAGCACCAGCAGGCATCCTGGTTGGTGGCAATTACCC
>NW_006207719.1:71690-79537 GCF_000334495.1 Tupaia belangeri chinensis
AGGAATTCTGGTTGGTGGCAATTACCAGAGTTGCCAGCTGGGTAGAGAGCAATGGTGTACACTACAAGTAACCTGTAGGTAACCTACACTTTGAGAATGATTCCAGGGAGCACAACAGTGGCACAGTAGTAGAATGCAATGAGCCTGACCTGCAGGAAAAGTTCCAGGATCACATCTGGAGACCTCCCTGAACACACGGAGCACACATGTGCCATGATTTGAGGTTGGCTAGGGCTGGGAGTGGATTGCAATAATAAGACTCCATTAGTGGTGCTGTCATTCTGTCTCTTTGCTTCTCTCTTTCTGTATGCCTCTTTCACTCATGAAAATAAACCTTTTTTTTAAAAATAAAATTATGCCAGTCTCAGAACAATTTTTACCTTGAAAACCATCCTCTAATGGCCTGCCCTTGTAGGTATTCAACTGATTTGTAAGTGCCAACAAGAATCATCATTAGAGTTAGGCAGTGTCAATTAGCTATTGAACGCCTACAGGGAACTGGCTGTTTTCCCCCTCAGGAGCAGACAGAAACAATCAGTACTTGATAGTTCTACTCTAAGCAAATTCATTAGGGAAAAATTTTGATTAACAAATAATCCAATTAGGGAGAAAAGCTAGTTTCACATAATTATTTCTTTTCCTCTTAAAAACAAAGACAGATCCCCAAGCATCCAGAAACTTAAAAGCAAAAATAACTAAAAATCTAAGATACAGGTAACTTTTCCTTTCTTTTCTTTTCTTTCTTTCTTTTTTTTTTTTTTTTTGTCATAGTGTGCTTGCACTTGCTGGAGAGAGACAGAGACACAGAGAGAAAATGAGAAATCAACCTCCCTAGCGGGGATGACCATACTGCAATCACTTTTCCTCCATTCTCCTCCAGAGATTTCTGGCACGTAGGCAAGATGCCTAGCATTATTTCAAACTGCCAGGTCTAGAACTCAAACCATGGTTGGCCATGTGGGATCCAGTGCTTTAATCATCATGCCAACTTTTTTGGCCACATAAAATCATGTCTGTCGACACAGGCAAGTGTGACAGTTAGTTAAGAGAAGATTACCACGGATGCAGTTAAGGAGACAGTCGCTGCTATTTCATAGTAGGTTGTCCACTCGGATGTCATTGTTGCAGGATTGAAATAGAACATTTCAACCACATATTTTCTGAACACTCCTAAGTAAGGTCTGGTCCAGCTCAAAACCACTGCTGTGGGACCCAAGGGATAGAGCATTAAATCCTTTATTCCAGTGGGAACTATGAAAAAGAGGAGTAGGGGAGAGAAAAGAAAGCAAAGGAGAAATGTTTAATGTCTTAGCAATGGCTTTAAGCTTCTCCCTAATAGGGTTTCCATTTTTTTTATCCATCATTGAAAACTGCAGTAAGTATATTTGCCTCTTTTTTTTGTGTGTGTGTGTGTGTGTGTGTTTTCTAGTAAGTGCTAGGCACGTCCTCCAATGGTTTAATGTCCTACAATTTGCCTATTACTCTGAAACTGCAACATTGGGCAAACTGGTATAGGCCTTTCACATTGCAATCCCTGCAGCTGATTTGCATATAAAAATAGTCATTATTCTTGTAGCTTGCAACTTACCAATGGCAAATGTCACAGGATCTGAAGGTGGCCCAATCAAAGGACCTTTTCTTAGGTACATCACAACCTGGTACTGGGCTCCAGGAACCAGATTTTCAATAACAGGCTTGCTCGAGTTCACCTGTAAAGCAAACACATAATAGAATTTATTTAGAACTGGACCTTCAGAGTGTGGCACAGGAGCTAAAAAAGTATTCAGGGACTCTTTGTGGAACCACAGATGACTTTGAAATCCAGACTTATTCATGCTAAGGAAGGTCAGATTTCAAAGTATGGATGACTTAGTTTATAAGAACACTAAAGGCAATCCAGGACATTCAAATTCTACGACTAGATTTAATAAGCACTGTGAACTGCTTTATACCCATCAATGTCAATTGTAACTACACACACTAGAGACACAACAGCCTCTAACCATAATCAAATCAGCACTACCATACGGAAAGTCTGGCATCCTAAATTGTAGTGCCAGCTGATTACAAACAAAGAACAGTGCGGGAAGTCTTTAGTCTCTCATCACTTAGAAGTGTATAGAAACTAATTATAGAAATGAAAATGTTCTCAAAGATGATCATTTTATAGATGTAGAAAATAGAGCCAGAGAATGACCAAGGTCACATATTGTATTTAGATTCAGTGTTGAGACTTTAGGTTTAAGGGGAGTCACTGAGCTGAGCATCACAATATGGCAGTAAGTACTTTGCAAGGCTGTTGTAACTCCCCACAAAAGAATGTTGCAGAGACTGTTTCTCAATGAGATGAGCTCTTATATACTTTTCCTTATGTATTTATTCCTTTTTAAAGAATTATTTAATTTTATCATTATTTTAAAATTTGCTACAGCGCACATGTGTGCTCTAGAGAGAAGAGAGAGAGGAGAGAGAGAGAGAAAGTAAGAAAGCAAGCCACCAGGTCTGGGACTTGAACTGCAGTCAACCATATGCAGCATCACTTGCTATCTTCACAGTTCCTTTTTTAAAAAAAACAAAATCATTTTTTATGAAACAAATACCATATAGACAAAAAGAGTGAAAACATATAGACAATAACATGTATTAAAGTTGAATGTTGGCATGTACAAGAATTGATGATTCAACTAACAGTTCAAGAAGTATGTGTTTAAAAAAGACTTGGAGGCTAGCCCATGGCATGGCGATTTAGGTAGCTGGAACCCACATGGTTGACTGCATGGTTTGAGTCCTAGATCCAGAGACTTTCAAAACATGCCCAGTGTGTATGTGCTCAGAATCTCAAAAGGAGAAATGGAGGAGAAGGGATTATGGTGAGCATTCCTCATGTGGGGGAACTTTCTCATTGTCTCTCACTCTCTCTGTCTTTATTTATTTATTCATTTTTAGAAGTTTTTTGCTATAGGGCACATGCACTTGCCAGAAAGACAGAGACAGACAGAAAGAGAGAAATCACCCACCCCCATGGGGGATGGCCATGCCGCAATCCCTTCTCCTCCATTCTCTCGGGATCTTGGCCATGCACACACACGCACCTGGTGTGAGTTTAAGCCACCAGGTCTGATACTCAAACTGTGGTCAACTGCAAGGGAGTCCAGCAATATAGCCATTATGCCAACTGCTGGTCCCCTCTCTCTGTCTTTTTCTGGGCGAGTACATGTGTTCTATCGAAAACTTGAAACAAAACAGTCTTACCAAAAAAAAAAAAAAAAAAACCAAACCAAAAACACACAGGTTTCCTATTTAGGCTGAAACCAAATTCTGACTCTAGTCTTTATAAGCATGAAGATTTACTTATAATTTATTTATAATCTTACCCTGACTTTTTTAATTGCTAAAATAAAAGTAAAATATCACATACTTCACAGAGTTGTGAGTATGCTTAAACCAGAATATCAATAAATGTGCATTCTTCTCACTGTTATCAAATTTTTGGCTTTTGGAGTACATAAAATTATAGAATTACTGTAGGAAGGAACATGAACCAATGAAGAGCAAACTATCAACGGACAATTTACCTATGTTGTAAATTTTTTTTTTTAAAGAGCTTCATTAAGGTGTTAAGGATAAACATGATACTGGTGAAATGATATGAATTGTGAACTATTCCAATACCAGAACTTGATTGGACAGTAGAAATGGTAGATTTTGAATGGGTATAATGTGCTCCACATGTAAGTGGAAAGAACAGCATACTGAAATTCTTTTCTCATTGGCTTGACCCAAAAAAGGGGAAATCAATTGAATGAGTCAGTGTTTCCTCCTTTTCTTTCCTCTTTGAGTGCCTTTACATCAGGGCTCCTTGTCCATGTTTCAGATTTTTAATTCCGTTGGAAGTTTGTAGACAGTCAACTCAATGTCCTCACCTAATACAGAATTTTCTAAAGGAATGAACTATGATTAAGAACATGTGTATTATGCACACTAAGCAGTACTGTTGTATTTCTTTAAAATACATTTTACGTGACAAAACCAACTCAAGCTCATTGTAAGAAAATTTGTCACACAATAGGAAAGCAAACAAAGGAAATTAGAATTCTATTTTTCCTCTCATAAATCTTGACACATTGGCAGAGAATCTTTCAGACTTTCTTTTAACAAACATGCATGAGTCATATACTACTGAAGTAAGTATGTGTTATAACATTGATATTACTTCAAACATTTCTTCTAAACAACACATTACAGATATACTACCATATGTGTAAATGCTGGCTTTGCTCATTAAACATGCATTTGCTTATTTAAAATCTTTAGTATAACACAGGATATAAAGAATGTATTAGGTTGTCAGGAAAGTCATGTGCTTTTCTACACAAAAATGTGTCATGACTTTCCTAACAACCCAATAGATTGTTTAGGACGATGCTAAGTTTCTTTGATACTATTTTAGACAATATTGATTTTAACTATTCAGTCGACTACCTGGACTCATAACTGCTTAAATGTGACTATAAAGAATTCATCCTAAGAAAGCTGTATTTTTTTTAAAGGTTTTTATCTTATGGTTCAGATACTCATCAGAGAGAGAGAGACAGAGAGAGTAAGGAGAAGTAAGAGGGAAAGTGAAAAATAATCCCTCCAGGATTGTGGCCACACCACAATCCCTTCTCCTCCATTCTCCTCTAGGGATCTTGGGTGCGCATATGCACCCAGTGTGAGTTTCAAGCCACCGGGTCTGGGACTCAAACTGCAGTAGGCCATGTGGGAGTCCAGCAATGTAACTTCTATGCCATCTGTTGGCCCCAAAATTGTACTTTTCAATAAGGAGCTGTCATATATGTGTGCACGTGTGTGTGTAGGTGGTTGGGTGTTTTATTCTCTCATAATAACCAGTTGTGTGATTTTGGACAGGTCTTTTCAATATTCAGACTTTTAACTTCACTGTTTGTGAAGTTAAAAAAACCTGAGTTATTTTTTTATTTTTCATTTTATTATTATTTTTATTTATTTTATACACTCAATCATTGTACATCACTATAGCTTGTAAAATAGATTACCCATTATGAATGCACTTTACACCAGACCAGTTGAAGATATACACTTTTTCTTCAACAGGCAATCCTCTATTTCTGTGTCCCCTAAATGTCATCCTTCTCTATTTTTCCCCTTGATTCCTTTTGTCCAATTTTGTCATTTATTTATCATACATACATTTCTCTGTGTGTATATGTGTGTGTGTGTGTGTATGTCTATATATATATACACACATTTCAATACTAAAAAATGACAAGGGCATAATGGTATTGCAAATTACTTGTCTTGGTAATAAAATATAAATATTTAAACTTCTAGATACTTGCTGAATCACCAATCTATGCACTACTCTCCCTCCATGCCTTTTTTATTTATCTCAGAACTCTTTGGGGGTGTGGTGAAGGTGGGAAGAGGAAATGCTCCAGCAATCTTCCTACTAAGACTATGCACATGTTTTAGCCTCTGCACGGTCATTCCTCACTCCCTCCTTCGATTTCCACCCATCTTAACCTTTTGCTATTTTCCTGACTGGCTTAATCTCTGTTTCTGGGAAGTCAGTTGAGAGCTTAGTGTTTCTCCAACAAGGTACCAGTTCCATCTTCCTCAACTAGAGACATACAAGGAAGATGCACTAGGGATCACAGCCCGGGGAAATACATGACAGATGGTTAAATCATGGGATTGAAAGATGATAGGGAAGATTCCTTTGAGTCTGAAATGGTCTTATTTCCACTTTTGGAATCTTCTCTCCACTAGCTCCTTTCCATACGTTTATTTAAAAGTTATTCAGGGTTTTCTATGGATGACCTCTAGAACCCCTCCATCTGCTTCCCTTGATTCAGAAAAACATCCAGCCAGGTCTGTGCAATAATAACAGCGAAAGCTTTTTTTCTCTTTTTGCAGACTTACTACTTCTGTGCTCTAGACACTGCAAGTACATTTATTTTTTTATTTGAATCCTATAAAGCAGGATATATGTCTCCCTCTATTATAGACAAGATGAGATACTGTATTAAGACTTACAGAGATGAAGGCTGTTGTTCAGGTTCTCCTAACACACACTCTTAACATCAGTTCGGAAACCCAAGTCTGTTTCATTCTCTGCTCTGGACTCTGTCAAGATGGGACGTCAGGGTAACTTGGCCCTAAAGGAGCACAGGCAGCAGAACCAGCACCAGCAGGGAGGTCAGATGACTTGAGTCCTGGTCACTCCTCTCACGCTAACCAGCGGTATGTTTTTTTTGACAGGGCCCTTCGATATTCAGCCTCTTTTTTGTTTCTTTATTTGTAAATTTAAAAGACTGATTTGTTTCTTGTCCAATTTTATCATTTGTTTATCATACCTTCCTGTATATTGCCAGAAAAATACTCATGGACCAAGACAGATCACATGCAAAAATTAAGATGCATGCATATACTATACGGTGCTTCCAAATTCTGAAATTTATCATTGCGTGAAAGTCTTTGGAGAAAATACTGACAGCACATTGACTTTGAAGAGTTATCTCAGCTCTTTATATGACATTGATTGAGCAGTGACTTTATGGTCAATGTATATTAATGAAATTATTTCAATAGTTGTTAGGAGAGAGATACTTCAAAAACTCCTTGTCCAGAACATTTGTACATGTGCAAACTCATGTATGAAGCAACACACAGATATAAAGAATATATATATGTGTGTGTGTGTGTGTATACACAATATAGCCATAGTCATGAAGTCATAGTGAATTTAATGTGTACAAAGTACCTATGTGAAATGCCAGACTCTAAGCTTTCTAAAATCAGGAATCAGGTTTAAGTTACCCTCCTCTCTAGCACCTCAAATAGGACCCACCTCAAAACAGTCACTCAGAAATCAATGGACTTGTAGGACAGAGAAAGGACACTAGTGTTAAGTCTTACTTATCATGGAGGTATAATATATAGCAAAGATCCTACGGTAAAGTCAGTGGTAGAGATAAAGTAGCAAGAGTGGGACTATAAAATAGTGAAACATGATTGTTTGTTATTAATACACTTTAGACTCTTAGAGTCATATTTTAAATTTTCTATTTATTACAAATACAAAAAATTGTCTATAGAACAAATGAAATAGTGTGTGTGTGCATATACATATATTTCTGTATATTATATGTGTGTGTGTATATATACACACATGTGTATATATATGTATGTGTATATATGTGTGTGTATATATATGTGTGTGTGTGTGTATATATATATATATATACACACACACACACATACATTTGGATAATGGTTGCCTTGGGAAATAAACCTCAAACCCCGGGTTGAGGGGAGAACATTTCACATATTCATTTGATTGATAGCCACATGACTCCAGGCTGGTTCTTGAGACTTTTGGACTTATGACTGCTCATCTGAAAAGTATGTGTGTGCAGCAGGGCAATGGTTGATGATGGTGTGATACAAACAGAATCCTCAAAGTTCTTGGGGTGATTGAGAGAATTCCTATCACAGTAGTGCAATTCTTACACTCCACTTTAAATAATCGTCTTCTTGCCCATAGTCCCTAATAGGATATTTCATGGCCTGTTATTTTTGTATTTGCCTTTCATGGAGGCATCATCAAAGTGTATCTAGGCCAGCTCTTTCTGGCTCATTGAAAATTTACAGTATCTATCTGTACCGTTAGCCCTTGGCTTATATGTGAAAGATATACAATTTGGACATTAGATGGGGCAAGGAAGAAATTCAGGCTGGAGTAGTCAAGTTCTAGCTTCTGGTCTCTAAGGGAAGTCTACTTTTGCATCAGTGTGGAAAGCCATCTTGGGTATGTTTAGGGAAAG
>NW_006207719.1:79672-113451 GCF_000334495.1 Tupaia belangeri chinensis
AAGCTAGCAAGCTGTACTATGAGCTGTGATTACCTGTTCATTGAGTTAGCATATTGACTGTAGTCTCCCCTTATTCACACCCTCCCTTTCTGTGGCTTCCATTATCCAAAGTCAACTGTGGCCAAGAAAATCATCATGGCTCATCATGGCTCAGTGACCCAGGGTTGCTGGAAGAAGATGATCCCCCTTCTGACCTATTGTCAGAAGGTCAATAGCAGGCCAGCACTACCTCACAATGCCTAGGTCAGTTGCCTCCCTCCGTCTCATCATGTAGGCATTTTATCGTCTCAGGTCATCGTAAGAAGGGTGAGTATAGCACAGTAAGATATTTTGAGACACAGAGAGATCACACTCATATAACCTTTTAGAGTTTATTATGTTATGATCTATTTCATTATTATTGCTGTTCATCTCTTACTGTGCCTAATTTAGAAATCAAACTTTATCATAGGTATGTAAGAAGTATGTAGTATACGGGAAAAAAAATATATATAAAAAGGATTGGTACTGTGACTTCGGGCATCCATGAGAATCTTGGGATGTACCCCCCACAGATAAAAGGGGACTACTATACTATTTCAAAGTCAAGAGGTCACCTGATCCTCAACTAATGGCTCAGCACTTTATGGCTTCTCGTACTCAAAAAGCCATGATTCCTAAATTAATCTTATGAAGCTGAAAGTTCTCAATGTTTGAATTTCACTAAATGCTTACTTTTCCTGGGAGAAATGGAAACATCCCAAATGGCTTTCATGTAACAAACATCTTTTTGAGTATTACATGTTACAGTGTACTGCTCATGAATTGATTTTTTTATTCTTTTTACCTTTATGTATGAAAATATTGCATTAGTTAGACACCAAGAATCACCAAATTTAATCTGATTTTAAAAAAGGAAAATATAACTGGACTCTAGGATTCCCATAAATACACAGGGCATCTGAGAACAAGGTCCACTCACAGTTTCAAGATTGGTGATTGGGCGTGTGTGTTCATTCTGCTGGCCACTCATAGAACTACTACTCATTTGCACATTGTCTCCTATTTTTCAAAACACTTCCCAGTTATGGTTGGTGAGAGGGGGGTTTATTTTCTTACTTTGTATACTCATAATTTTTGAATTACTTTTCCAGAGAGCACATATTACTTTTATAGTCAAAATAAAAATTAAAATAATGAGAAAAAGTAAAACAAAACCCCCCTAAATCCTCTGCTTGGGAAAGTTTTTTGACCAGTTTCCAAATCAGCCTCTCCTCAACCCATATAACTCATGTCCAGACTCTTCCAGTAAACTAATATCACCTCTCAATCATTTATTTGTAGCCTAGGCCTTATTCTACATAGTATAGTAATTTTAAGTCCACGTATCCATTGTTCTCACTAGATTATTAGTTGTGGAAGAATAGGATGTTTAAAAATTATCCAGACCTCCCACTTCTATCCTAGTAATTGGCATGTCACAGGTGCCAAGCAAATTCTCTTTAATAAAGAATGGAGAGCAGCAGGTGGCATGGTGGTTAAGGTGATGGACATTCCCACATGACTAACCATGGTTCAAGTCCCAGACCTGGTGACTGGCTCTATAACTCCCCAGTCCCTGTGTCTCTCTCTGGTCAAATTAAAATAAATGAATGAATACATATAAATTAAATAAAAAAAAAAAGCATGAAAGGAGCTTGGCCCTCCTGTGAAGGGAAAGGAAGATGGCCAAGTCACTAAAGAGCCATTCCACCCATTTCCCAGCCCCTCTCCTGGCTCATGGCAACACTGCTATGACACTGCTGTCTGGGGAGGCCTCAGCACGCCTTGTCATAGCCACCTCCTTAGATTGTTCATGCTTCAGTAGGGCAAGTGCCCATCCAGCGTCCTTTCCTTTACCTGAGTACAGTACTGCTTTTCAAGCCTCTGGCTCTCCTTTTGCTTCTGACAGGTCAAGGACACCACAGATACAATGGTGCTGTTGTAGTTCTCTTGGGAAGAGGTCCAGGACATCAAGGCAGAAGTTGAGCTTAAGACATGGACGCTCACATGCTGAGGCTTCTCTGTCAATTCCTCAATCCACTCTCCTGAAGGACCTGAATATTTCAAATCAGAACACAAGGGAGGTTGCACACTGAACAGGCTGACATAAAAGATGCTAGTTTAAAAATTAACATTGTTTTCTTTTGTCCTTTCAAAGATATTCAAACAAGATTTGATGCTAGATAGGCAACATGGTAGATCCTCTGCCTAGCAACTGTCCTCAACTCCATGACCTCAATCTTGATCTAAACAACAGCCACTTTTGCAACAATAGTTCTATTGAGAGCCAGAAGGTCCACTCCAATTCTAACGTACATCTGAGAGTATTCTGATAAATTTTTCACCAGAAAAAAATTTACTTCTCTTTTCCCAAAGAGTGGGTTTGGCATCTCATCAGTGTTTATAATTCCTTTTCTGTTAGAATCTTTGGTATCTCTGGAAATAATTTGAGATTCGAATTAACGTCTGCTACAATCCTGTGAAAAAAATTTAAATTTGACCACAGTAGGGACAAAGAGGCAGGTTGTGATGATATGAGAAAACAGCAACAGGCAGGCTCAATTAAAGAAACTAGCTAACACCTGAATGATCGTCTGAGAGACACAGTAAATTCCTTTTCCAAATATCTCCAAAGAAGTGGCCACCGTTAGTTCTAGTCTCAGGTTTCTAAAGTGGTTCTGAGCAGAGGGTCTGATGTTAAGGACTCAAGAAACTTTAAGGTGGTTATATATACTTAAATTCCTTATTAAAATGCAAATGTACAACTTTTAAAATGTGTTTAGGATACAACTCTCCGTTCCTTAACTGAATGCAGTATACTGAAGCGGGAACTCAGGAGAGGAAGAGGAGCATGTTGCTTCACTGGGAAGGGCAGATTCAGGCTCAATATAAATGGTGCAAGGGAAATCATAATAATAAATAATAATGATGGAAAGGATATAACATCTGTTATGTACTAGGCTCTGTATTAAGTTTGTATACATTTATGTATTTCTTTTTCTTTCTTTCTCTTTCTTTCTTTTTTCTTTTCTTTTTTTTTTTGAAGAGACTTTCGCTATGTGGCATGTGCGCTCACCAGAGAGACAGAGAGATAGAAAGCGAGAAATCACCCCTAGAGGGGATGGCCATACCGCAATCCCTTCTCCTCCTTTCTCCTCTCAGGATCCTGGTCATGCATGCACAAGTGCCCAGTGTGAGTTTAAGCTACTGGGTCCAGGACTCCAACCATGGTTGACTACATGGGAGTCCAGTGACATAGCCATTTCGCCAACTGCTGGCCCCAATTTACATTGTTTTTTTTTCAATTGCAGAAGGTTCGTGTGCTTTGAAGAGAGAGACTAGACAGACATGGACAAGGAGAAAGTACTGCACACCCCCAAGCGCAGTGTGGTTATGCTGCAATTGCTTCTCCTCCATTTCTCCATCTTGTCAGGACCTGGGGCACACACACACATGCTTGGCATATTTTTCAAGCCACTGGGGTTATATTTGAACTGAGATGAGCCATGTGAGATCCATTTCCTTAGCCACCAGGTCATTGGGCTGGCCCTGTGTTTATGTATTTTAATCCTTTAATTCTTATAACAAGCCTTTGAGTCCTATGATTCGATGTCACTTTTCAAATGAGAAAACCGAGGCAGAGAGAGGTTAAGCTGAGCTAGGATTCATACCCAGGAAGTCCAATTCTAAAATCTATACTAGTGACCCCATATGAGATTTCCTGGAGCACTACGAAATACTGAAAAGCATTGGTTTGGAGATAGGAAAATTGGCTCGAGACTCAGTTTTGCTCATTATTAATGGCACAACCTTGGACAAATGATTTAGCTTCTCTGAATTCCAGTCATTGCATCTGTTACATGGACAAATCATGGAATGCTGGAATCGAAAAGAACTTAGAGATCCAGTGACTTACTTTAGTGATAAGGAAACTTACACTCAGAGACATGAATGGCGTGAATAATATCCCAGAGCTAGAAGGCCTTGGGACTCAATCCATGCCCTTGTTGTCTCCCGAGTCAGTGCAAACACAGGATGCCATCTGACCAATCTACTTCTCAAGGTTGTCATTAGAGTCAATGAGGTAACATGTGTTAGAGAACTGTGTAAATGGGCAGTATTGTTACGCCATGAAAGCTACAGGTATAGTAGGGCAGAGAGAAAGTGGAGTGAAATAAAATAAATTCACTTATTTGATAGTTTTGCACTTGGACTGAACTTATAACCAACTCAAGGTACTAGGCCATTGCAGGCTATGTGGAAATACATTTTGGTGTCGAATATTCCTGGGCTCTAATCTTTGTTCTGACAATTGGGAAAGTCACTGAATATTTCATGACTTGGTATGTTCCAAGTGAAAAAATGAGGATAATAAAAATATTCTTTTCATAAGGCTGTTGTAGGGCTACTGTAAATTTCTACCTTCATTCTCATCTCTGGGAAGGCCTTCAACACTACATGAATATAAATTATAATGCAACAATATTAACACAGATCTTACTATATTGGTTCATCACCAGCATCTCAAACAGCTTAATCAGGAGAATAGGTTCTTATCATTTAGCTGGTGTGTGATATACTATATTTAGAGAAATTAAGCCACCCTAATTAGCTGAACTGTCCTTTCTTTAAACCAAGGAGGTATACACAGAATACCTGAGTAACAGGTAAAAAGCTATCCTAACTACTTAAAAACATCATTCTTTTATGAGCAAAGGAAAGACAAAATTTTTAGAGATCTATATTTATGTAGATGAATATTACAATGCAGCTCTTTGAAATGATCACATTTTGAAAAATTCTAACATATTCTGAATCACACTAGTCATTTGGATACTCTGAAAGAATAAAGTGACAGAGAAAAGCAGTCAATAAATACTTGTGAAATATGTAAAAGGATGAATAAATACTCAAATAGTATAATCCCAACTCAGAATTTTATAATTTGATTTGAGAAGAAAGATATACATGAAGAAAATAAATCTACAAAAATACCACACCCTAATAAGCTCTGGATTTTGTGCTGTTCCTTAGGAAACAAATGAGAAATGCAGAGAGGGGAAAAGTCAGCAGGGTCAGACCAATCAGCAGAGTATACATGAAGCTGTGTACACTCACAGTGGATCTGTACCTGAGGGCAAGCAAATCTCCCTGTCAGTGAAGCCCTTCAGCCTCAAAGGAAGACTGAATCCTCAGCTTTGATGTCATGCTCATAGGCTCTAGCTCAAACATCTTTCACACTTGAAAGACACATGAAGTAATTATGAATATCATTTCTGTACAGCGGATGGATCTTCCAGGCCTTTAGGCCGTGCTAACATTTTTGGTTTCCTGTTTTGTTGTAAGGGACATGTGCAACATTTTTAAGTTGCTCAATAAACTGATCTCTTCCTTTTGTCCTCATTCCCCTTACACCCCTGCCTTTTTGAGGGTTAATTGATGAAAGGTGGTATTTTACCTTTGGAGAAGGCAACAGAGTAAATGGCAGTCCTTTCTTTCTGAGAACAATGTCTTTCTATTCATTGTCTTCTGTGTGTTTTTAGTTTTTTCTTTCTGCTAATCAGACGCATATTTAGCTCTTGATAAGCTCTGTGACTGCTTTTTGGCCTCTGAACTTCCAGTAAACACAGACTATTTAGCTAAACACATTACAGAGACATGCACTATTTGTGCAGCCTTTGGAGGCTATCTTTCACTTGCTATTATGAAACTGCCCTTTGTGAAACCAGTAGAAGCCTCCGTAAGACTTGGCAGGGAATCTGTTAGGATGCTCTAACGATGTGTTCCTCCGTCAACTTCATGGACTCCACCCAGCTATAACAGCACTTGAATCTTTGCTTTTCTTTTGAGTGTTACTAGATCAATACTCTAGTGAGATTTTTCTCACAATCCTTTATTCGTTACCAATACAGCATCAAACATTCTCATTTCCCAAACTGTGTGTCTAGTACAGGAGGTTAGTTTAATAAATGCCAATTATCACAATAAATATAAAAGTCCTCAACTTTAATCTCTGGGTAGGCTCCTACTATTAAACATACATATATTTCCTGTGCTATCAAAAGCTCATGAATCCTTGGGACCAGCAGTTGGCGTAACTACTAGGTGTCTGGACTCCCAAGCAGTAGACTATGGTTCGAGTCCTGGACCTGGTGGCTTAAACTTACGCCAGGCTCGTGTGCGTGTGTGCCCAGGATCCCGAGAGGAGAATGGAGTAGAAGGGATTCTGATGTGGTCATCCGCCCTGAGGGGTGATTTCTTGCTTTCTGTCTCTCTGTCACTTTCTGGCGAGCACATGCGCCCTATACCCAAAACCTCTCAAAAGCTCATGAATCCTGGTCTCTTCTGATCTGAAGAACTCTCTCAGGATTCCTAAGGTTTGTAAATAACTGACATCAGAATATCATTCATCTCCCTGGTTTCATTGTTCTAGCTTCCCTACATGTGCAAAATAATCTCTTTGCTACTTACTGATATAAAAGCTGAGTGATTTTGCTGACTGACTGTTTCGAGTTTCACATGATCCCGAGGAACTAAAGGTGGTCACAGATAACTTATATTTCCCAGGCTCCTTCAGTTCTGCAACAAATTCATGCGCTTCTTCATCCACTGTCAAATATTCAGTAAAGTTCTCTAAATCATACAGAAAGGAGAATATATATGAATTTAAACCTGGAAGAACCTTGGGCATAGACATGTCAATTAATTTGTTTTTTTTTTAAAAGTATCATTTATATTACCTCTTTTAGCAAGTTAAACTATACTAGAGATATTATAAAAGAAAGATAAATAAGATTTCAATTTTTCCACAATACTTTGAAATAACAAAACTGAAATGTGGTGTTTGAATGAATAAAACTAGGAACGGGTGTCTACTGTATATCCTTATATAACACTCAACACAATTACATACATAAAATAGAAGCAGGATGGTAGGAAAAGATACCAATCATTGACTTTTTATTCTGGATATAAGAGATAAAAAATAACCAGCACCAAATTATTTTATAATTTTTTTGTGGTAGCACTAAATATCTATAAATGCTTAAAAATATCATTGAATTCTTTCTAGTTAGAAATAATTCTCCTGGATGTATTTTCTAATACTTATAATATTTTTCCTTCATCTGTTTGCTTCCAGAACCTTTAAAAGTAAGAATTATTTTACATTGCCTTGGAGTTCATCTCCTGTTACTTATTACTTCATTTGAAGTCATTATTATGACTTTATTATCATGAAATTGAGTAGCCTTCAAAAGACAAACTGAAGTCAGAAAAAACCATGATAAAACTTTAATGAAAATGGAAGTTAAAAATAAAAAGCCCTGAGTTATAAAATCCTATTTTCCATAGAATATAATGAGAACAAAAAAATAAAAGGCAGATTGAAGGTTTTTTAAATTTTTTTACTATAACCAATTCTAGGCAAATATTTTTTTTTTACTCAAACAACTGGAAATAACAAAAGATTTCAATTTTATATATTTGATATGGCTAACTGCTCTATCATTTAGTATAGAAGAATCTACAAATTTTATATATCATCCTATTAAATAAAGTAGAAGTATACAATAGTGTATATGTGAAGAAACTTCAAAAAACTTGTGAAAAATGGAATTAAAGTATGAGTTTAATATGTTGCAAAAAGTGTATAATTTTTTCACAATGTGTTTTCCATGCACTTTCGAAGAGATTACATAAATCTAATGTCCTACCATGAAAATAAGACTATTATTATATTGTAACTTCAAATTTGACAACTTGATAACCTTTGTCATCTAAACTACTAGAATGGAAAATATAAAATGAAGGAAGTTATTGTGAAAACAAACAACAAATAATTATAAAACTCTACCAACAATTGAGATATGATTCATGATCCAGGTTTGCTGAATGCCATGTCTCTATTTTCATCCATTAGTGGGATAAAATATAAAGAACAAATCTCAGATGCTGGATAAGTGAATGAAAGACATAATGAACTAGCTATAATGAGATATCAGTTGCTATGTATTGACTTTTTGAATATCAGTTCCTTTTAAGGAAAATTTGATTGCTAGTTCCAGAGAGATGCACCCTAAAGGGAATAAGAATAGCTAAGTACGCAAGACATAGTCCTCATACTCTTAGAGAAGTAGTGATTTTGTCAGAATTTTTGTTGTGGTAGTTGCATGTTTCATAAATTTGCATATAAAAATGAGCAAATGTCTCTAGGATATTCTGTAGTATTCTGTGATGGTTAGATTTTTGATCAAAGTATTTCCAAATATAAGATTTCACTTAAAGCTTGGAGTATGTGAAATAATGGGCAGTGAAACATATATAGTTGTCAGTAGTTGCAACTTGTGAATCACCTGAACCTTCTGATTCTGATCCAACCTATTCATTTTGGTTTTCTGTTCTCAGTTCATATTGGGTACTTTATTAAATTTCTCACTTTCTTTACAATTATTCTTTGAACTGTCTACCACCAGTCTTTCTAAACTCAAGAACACTCCAATTTCCTTTCTCTTGTATATTTATTCTGATTCCCTACTGCTTTACCTTCTCTTTCTATATGAATATGGAACCCATCAAAGGCAGTGGGTGGTTTGGGTGGTAACCAGCTCAATATCATTTGCACAGGGAAAAAAGAGAATGAGCCTGACGTTGACTTCTCAGTCTCACTGAGTGTATTGTTATTTTCGTATTCCATGGGAAGTACACTGACAAATTCATCTTCACTTTCAGGAGTTGCAGATGCACTGTCCCACCAATATGGCTGAGATGTAGTCTCAAAGTCACTGCTATTAAAATCGGGCCAACCAGAAGAAGTGTTGCCAGAGGGAAGTTCAGGAGTTTCATCTGTAAAATGGAAGAGTTTGTCTTTTCCTGTTGTATCTTGTGATCTCATGAAAGGTTCTTCTGGAAAACTGCCACTCTGTTCTTCCCAGTTGTTTTTGTTCAAGTTTACTATACGAACAGAAATATTTCGAGGTGGATAAGGGGCTGTAAGAGAAAGAATTTTTATTTTCAAGTAATTTTTAATTCAATTATAGTGAACAATCTATGAATGAGTCAAATACACAAACGGATTTACAGTAGAATTTAATTTTACTTCTTACAGAGAAGTTTACATCAAGAACAATTATGGTTTTAAATACGTATACTTTTAGTATTTTGTGGATGACATGAGAATATCACCAGTCGCACTTCAAATATATTAACCTGTGATATTATACTTCTCAAAGTGGTAATTTAAGCAATTTCAAAACATGTTTACATACATAGTCTCATTTATCCCATTCTCACTTCGCAAATAACTATCTCTATCTCTGAATCCTTGTTACCAACCCCCCAGAAACAACAAGAAATGATAGTGTACTTATAGCTATCAAGATAAAAATACTCTGACATAAGTTCACCTAGGAAAGTTGCACATGAATTGCCTAGAGATGTTAACACATGTTGTAAAATACGGTTTCACTCCTCATCACTCTAAGAATGAAGCACAGGAGCACAAAACGAATTATGGAAGTGTACTTTTCTGGAGGAGAAAATTATGAAGACACACTATGATCTCTTCCTGAAACAGTTTCTACCTATCCTTTAAATTGCATCTCAAATATCGCCTCTTCCATAAACTTCTGATAAGCATTAGTTTCTGCTTTCTTTGTGGTGTTAAATAACTTTGTACTTCTTTTATAACATTTATCTCATTCTGTCTTGCATTATGATTTGTATAGGGCTCACCAGTTCTTGTCTCCATCTTTCTCAGTACTTAGAACAACTTCTAGGAAGAGGGTGCTCAACTAATGTTTCTTTACTTGAATTAAATAATGAAAAATACAAATAGAATCTTAAGTATTGACACAAGTCAAGTAAATCAGTGGAATTAATTTCATATATTAAGTTTAGAAGGAGTTAAGGAGAATTAGTTATTTTGTTAAAATAGCTTCCTTGTCTTGGCCTAGTGAATGAAAGTCAAACAAGAAGATTCTCAGGGAAATCTCCCATAACCTGTTCCCAGTGCTCATAAGACTGGCCTTCTCAGCATTCTAACTGAGTGCCCAAGCATATTTGGGACACACAATGTTGCTTATTTTGGTGATGGGTACTAAGTAGATACTTATTTTACCCAGTTCATTCTCACATATATTCAACTACCTATCCACCTGCCCATTCTCCCATTTTCATTCTGTAATGGTACCATATATTAGTGATGCTACTAAAATGAACTATTGCAAGTTTTAGATACATTTGAACAATAAATTCCCTTATTCTGATCATCTGTACTAGAATATCTACCCTATGTTTTCCAGTTATATTGGTATTCAAAAGGTAATAGAATAACTGATGTCTAGCAGATTCAGTTAAGTTTCTTAATAATAACTTTACCTTTTTATTCAAAGTTCATAAATCTATGACTACATTGGCATATTCTAGATTTTTCTCACTGGATATTTTGCTCAATTCCTCTTACACTGACATAAGATTTGTTTTAGATGATTAAAAATGCATACTTATCTTCTTTCTTAGCTCTGAAACAGAATATTTCTTACAAGTATAAAAGATAAGGGGCCAACTTATTATTATTTTTCTTAATTTGACTCTCTAAGACTTACCAGTTCTATGCTGTTTGGGTTCATGACTGACACCACTGTACTCCACAAGGGTGCTTTTATTAAAAGTTGCCTCAGACACCAGCTGAAAGGTGATATTACTATAACATATTCCTGGCAGCCAGTGATTAAATACTGTTTTTCCCTTAAAGAAATCTGTGAGAAGAAATATCAATTACATTTAAAATATGGTCTTTAAAATGTCACACACTTCTATAAAGTTCCAAACCATTATCATTAAATATCCATAAAATATTTTTTTTAACTTCTGGCATGGTCAGTAATAAAGAATAAGTAGAAGGCTAGAGATGAAACTTTGGATCTTTAAATTCAATCTTGCAAAGCTTTTTCTGTCAGAATTTCTAAAGGGATGAGATGCAGCTAGAGTTAAACTTTGATTACGGGAACTTTTAGGGTATTAAATGGAGAAGATAATACACAGAAATTATAGATAATAGATTTATACTATTAGTTTAAAGTTAAAAAAACAGCAATAACTTGCTACTTTATGATATAAATAATAATTTTACAAGAAATGTTTTCACATAAAAACTAGGCTGTTTTAGAAGTAGACTGTTTCATATGCCAATTGGCAAAGAGCACCTGCTCCCCAGGGCAAAATGATAAAAATTTTTGCATTCTACATAGGAAATATGAAAGAAAATAGTAAGAAATCCTCAAATCCAATCCAAGTAAAAAGACAGGAGGGGAATAAACTAAAAGTACCATTTATTGATTAAATATTAAAAGTAGTATTAAAATTACTTGACTTAAAAAAAGGGAACATATTAATTAATCTCATGACTTTTAACTCAACAAAGTTTCAGTAATTGTTTTTCAATAATTTTTAACTGGCACATAAGGATCCTATTTGTTTGTTTGTGTTCACTTGATTTTTTAAAATCTTTATTATTATTATTTTATTTATCTTTATTTCAATTTGACAAGAGAGAAACAGAATGGAGAGAGAGAGAGAGAAAATGAGAAAGCAAGTCTCTAGGTCTGAGACTTGAGCTGTAGTCGGCCATGTGGGAGTCTAGCACCTTTAACCACCATGCCACCTGCTGGTCCCCACTTGATTTTCTCTTTTTAAGATTTAAAAACAATAAAACTCATTGCATAATTTTAAAATTTCTCATTAAAAACCCATGCCATGGAAGAAAGGGTTTATAAAAGCCACAAGTTAAAGTGATCTTTTTTCTGGATTCTGTGCTCTAAGTGCTTCCATACCCATCCTCCACCTCAGCAATACATGTTTCCAGTTACAACCTGCCAGCTTTGATAACACCTTTTCATCTCCTCCAACCCCTACCAGAACCGTTGGAGTGCTTTGCTCTGAGAGTATTCAGGCTCCTCCATACAAATCCACTCCCAGTGAAGCTGAATACCCTCTCTGTTCTTCTAGCCCTAACCTCTTCTATCCAGAGAGATAAACTTGGTTCTCTTGAATAATATGAACTACTAATTTTCCAGGCTTTCTTTCTTTTTTCTCCTCCCTCCAAGGTCCCCATCGAGTCAGTAAATCAGTTTAATTAATTTTGTATATTAATGCAATCCTTTCATTGATCATATAGGCAAGTAAATATATACAAAGAAACTAAAAAGTATTGTCTTTTGCATTTGAAAGTAATCTTGCACATTTCCAGGTGAAATGTAGAAAGGCACCTCTCTGGCTTCTCAGTTCTAGAAGTGCTTTTCTATCACACTCAGCAGGCAATAGATAGGTGAAATCTAAACTTAAATTTAAATTATTTCCTGTGCCAGACATGCTGCCTTTGGAAAGAATAACATGCAAATGATAATAATTTGAGTATTTCTCATACTGTATGCGTGACATGTGACTCTCAACTAAAGACCCAACTATTGTAAAGCTTCCCATAATAGGATGAATCATCATTAACTTTGTTCTTTGTGTTTTGTTTTGTTTGAGACAGCACATGCAGTGGGTAGAGAGGATTTTTTGTTTTGTTTTTTGTTTGTTTTTTCAATATATCACACATATACTGATCCTCCTGCTCCAATCTCCCAGGTAGCTAGATTCACAAGCAAATCTCCCAGCTTGTTTATGTTGGGCTGGAGACCCAAACCCAGAACTCCCATGTGGCTTCAGCCATTATATCATATACCCTCCACTGCAAACCACTGTGGTTGAACCAATAACCATTTTTAATGGCTTATCTATAGGTCAAATAAGTGAATTATATAACCTCTCTAAAGTTTGAAAGAAGACCATTTGGAAAAAGTTATGTAAAAAGTAACAGTCAATCCTTACTTATTTTAGCCTTCTCTTCTCCTCTTACCTGTGTATAACAAGGTCCGGAAGTCTTTTCCTTCCCAGTAGCTTATGTTTACTCTTGTGAAAACATTATATTTTTCTGGATAATGAATTTCAAATAAGACTCCTGTTTCAGGAGAAGGTTTATAGTCATATATTGAAACACTGGTTACAGGTAGAGGTTCTAGAGAGTAAAGCAAATGGACAAAAGGGGAAAAGGGAGAAGAGAGAGAAGGGCCATTATCAACACTTGGAAGCACCCCGGGTCCCACCCAGCAAAACCCTGCACGGTACTCTCTGTGAACGCTAAACTACTGAGTCGAGTGTTCTCCTTAGCAGTAATGAATCAAGTATATTTTACATGGTGCTTTTTTACATTTTAACAGTTTTTATATTCATTTTTTTCACTTGCCTTTTACAACAATTCCAAATTTTATTAAGAGCAAATATTAATATCTCCATTTAACAGATAAACTACAATAACAGAGAGACCCTAAATTACTCATCCAGGGAAACATAAGAACTACATGGCAGAGATTTTTATCTCCAGATTCCTAATTCCTTTTTCTTTTCCTCATGCCAGAAAAAATTGATATTAATAACAAAGTAGTAGTTAAAATAAATTTTGGCTCTTATTGGTGATAAATATTTACTTCATGTGAATTTGACACTTATTTTCCTACATTAAGTATAAAATTGCAAACCATCAAACACTGCAAAACTATGGTTAATGGTATTTGTCAAACTAGTCTTTCTACAGAAGTTTAAAAAATTTATTTCTATTTTGCTTGAGTTGTCAATTAATTACAAAACTTTAAAAATATTAATTTTTTAAGAAGCAATGACTGATGTATGTCTGTAGCTCTTCCACATCACCCTCTGGCAAAATTCTTGTGAAGTAATAGGCCTTTACTACCCTTCTGAAGAAGCTATTGGATAAATTTTACTTACATTACTTACATTAATTTTATTGTTTTTTTTTTTTTTATAGAGAGAGATGTTTGCTATTAAGGCACATGGCCTCACTGGAGAGACAAAGAGAGACAGAAAGCAAGAAATCATCCCTTAGGGGGATGGTCACGCTGTAATCCCTTCTCCATTCTCCTCTCAGGATCATGGGCATGCATGCACATGTGCCCGGCGTGAGTTTAAACCACTGGGTCCAGAACTTGAATACCAGTTAATTGCACGGGCGTCCAGCAATGTAAACATTATGCAATCTGCCAGTCCCTCAAGAAAATATTTTAAGGGACCAGCAGTTAACATAATGACTATGTCACTAGATTCCCATGTAGTTGACCACCGCTCAAGTCCTGGACCCGATGGCTTAAACTCACACCGGGCATGTGTGTGTGCATGCCCAAGATCCCGAGAAGAGAATGGAAGAGAAGGGCTTGCGGGGTGGCCATCCCCTCTGGGCGGTGATTTCTCGCTTTCTATCTCTCTTTCTCTCTCTGTCTTTCTGGTGAGCGCACGCGCCCAATAAGAAAAAAACCTCTCCAAAAAAAAGAAAGAAAATATTTTAAGGTCAGATGGTGGCATGGTGGTTAAGGTGGTTGGCTCTCACATAGCCGTATGGTTCAAGTCCCAGCCCTACAGCTTAGAAAACAGGCTGAGCACATGTACATGCATGCCCAAAATCCTGAGAGAAGAGTGGAGGAAGAGGGAGTGCAGTGTAGTCATCCAACCAGAGGGTGCTTTCTCACGTTCCCTCTCACTTGTTCACTCTCCAAAGAGCACAAGCACCCTATAGCAAATTAAAACAAGCAAACAAAAAGAATTTCAATAAAAGAAATATTTCAGGTAATGTGATTTAGAGTCAACTATTGTACTATTGAAGAAATAATCATGATAAAAATTTTACAATGGAGAGGATTTTAGGGTATCATCTAAAGTCTAAATTAAAACAATATCCTTTGCTTAAATTTTACATCTTAAAATTTCAGTTTCAATTTTATAAGAAACCAAAATTTGACTTGGTTCATTGAACAAATATTGGGTGGTTGGAAAAGTCATGATATATTTTTTAAAAAAATAAGTATCAAGTACCTAGTCTGCCTCAATCTGTAGCTAAATACGTTTCATTTGGCTTCTCAGGGTTGAACCTATTTTTGTTTTAATTAAAGGGATCTATAAAGGACTGAAGCTACCTGTTAGAGCTTTGACTTTTTTTTTTCCTGGAATTTTCTAAAAAAACAAGTAACACTTATGAAAAAGTCAGGAAGGCTTTCAGATGGCGGTATCATGTCTTTGTGATCATGTGTTTGTAAATGATTTGTTTTAATTTCTAGTTTAAAAGTTTCTATCTTCTTTGTCTTCTTTCTGGTCTTTCTACATAAAGGTAATACTTCAGAGTGAACTCATTTATGTGTTATAAAAACTAAACAAAACAAACAACTCTCTAAGACTTTATTCCCGAAGAAGTTGAACAATTAGGAGGTCTTTGTTTCAATCCAGCTCTGATTACTAACTCAGAGTCAGCCACATGCAGCCATGAAAACGGAAATGCAAACTAATAGAGAAGAGCGGCTAGAGAGCAGTAAGCCTTCCACACAGTCCTGCTAACCTTTTCACCAGAGTCAGGTCCACTAAAAACTGAAGTTAGAGGTCTACTCTATCTTTCATGCCCTGAGGCTTGAAGTCTGCACATCAAAGCCACGGTCAAACTTTGAAATTTAAGACATACAGGAGGATTAGAGGATTAGAACACTGACATTTTATTTTCTGGTTTTTTTTTTTTGGTTTGCTACAGCAAACTACTTATACTGTAAACCTAGAGAATTTATAAAATACCTGCTTACTTGTTTGTTTTATTAATACATATATTTCCTTAGCTTCAAAATAAATGACCCATGTCAAGTGTAAATCCTCACGTCCATGCCTAGTGTTCTCAGTAGACTTCAAATACCCGGTCCACAAGTATTTTACTCTCTTCGGTTACCCTCATCATTATTTTTCCTTTTAGAAATTAAGTGATGTGGCATAAATGAGCGCTGTAATTACTCACACGTCATTCAATGAAGACAAGGTTGAAACTTAATCTAATTCACTACTCCTTCCTCTGGGGTCACTCCATTGCTCTTCTCTTTCTTATGTTAGGAGCAAGGCTGGACAGGACAAAGACTTTCTAGAAAATCTGAGTGGCTTGGGCCAGCCCATGCTGTGTCTGTGAAAGTAGCTGGATTCCAAGTGACCAACTGCGTGGTCCTTGTTCTGGATCATAGCTTGAAAAACATGCCAGGTGTGTGTGTGCATGAGTACTCAAAATCTTGGAGGGAAATGGAGGAAAGGGATTGTGGCATGATCATTCCCCACAGAGGGTGCTTTCTCTTTCTGTTTCTCTTTCTGGTGAGTGCACATACCCTTCGGCCACCTTTTTTTTTTTTTTTTTTTTAATGAAACACCTATTATCTTTGCTAATTTATTACTTTCTTGCCTTCAGGTCCTTTTATTTCTCAAGAAAATAAAATATTCCAAAATGTAGTCGACATTTCCTCATATAACTCTCTCAGAGCTCGTTCTCTTCCCACTCTAGCCAGATGTAAATATTACTCTGAATTTGTTGTTTACCTTCTCATGCATTTTTTTTAGTTTTATATTTGTATGTCCCTAATATTTAGCTTTTAAAAGAATTATATATTTTATTTGTTATTATTTTAATTTGCTATAGTCATAGAGAAAGATGTGGGGAGGAGGCAGAGAGAAAGCAAGTCACCAGGTCTGGGAGTCGAACCATAGTCAGCCTTGTCGGAATCCAGCTTCCCAACCACCACACCACCTGCCGACCCTCCTAATATTAAGTGTTAAAATATCGTGTTAATGATATTATATTATGCATGTCATTTTGAGCTTGCTTTTATTGCCTAACATTGCTTTGAGATTTGTTCATATTGATGTAAATATCTCTAAAAACTTTATTTTACAATTATAGAAATGATACAAGCATCTTGTTACTCTTTTGGTAGATTGGTTGCTTTCAATCATTCACTATTTTTTTCTCCTTCAATTTGCCAGAGGGTGCATGTGTTCACCAGAGAGACAGAGAAAGATGGGGAAGAAAACCTCCTCTATGAGGTGTGGCCATGCTGCAATCCCTTCTCCTCCAGTTTTTCTTTGTATCTAGATATTGGATTGCAAGCACATGTGCCTAGCCTGTTTTTCAGTCTGCCAGGGCTGGGACTAAACCTGCATGGTCAGCCATGTGGGATCTAGACCATAGCATACTTGTTATCTAGGCCTTTATGGAAGAAGTTTGCTATCCCTGGAATAGAGTATAGATGTGAAAACTAAGATTCATTTGCCTGAAGCTATGCATATGGTCTCCAGATTTCTTTGACTATAATGCTCATCCTTTGAACCATTATCCCAAGTACCGCTTGGTAATTTGTCTCCTGCAATACAATCTCAGTGTCCTATGGCTTTCAGTGCTGCTACAAGAAAGTGCTTTCAGCAGGCTCCATGGCCTGATGGCTAAGGCAGCCAAATCCCACTTGGCTGATCATGTGATTCAAGTCCTCAACTCAGAGACTTGGGAAACAAGCTGAGAGCAGATGTGTGTGCCCAAAATCCCGAAGGAGGGAGAGATAGAGGAGAAGAGATCGCGGCATGATCACTCTCCATGGAGACTGCTTTCTCCTCTTGCCCTCTCTCTGCCTCAGGTGAGCACACCCACCTTCTAGGGAAAAGAAGGACTTTCCTCAATTAAATCTTACTATGGAATTTTTTTTGCTCCATCATCATTACTCCACACTTACAAGTTAAGTTCTAAACTCCTTTGTAAGAAATTAATATCCTGTATTCTTATTTTTCAGTGATGTTTTTTGAGAGGATTTTGCTATAGGGAGTGTATGCTCACCAGAAAGTCAGAGAGAGACAGAGAGAGAAAAAGTGAGAAATCACATCCCCCCCCCCCCAGGGAAATGGCCACACTCCAATCCTTTCTCATCCATTTTCCTCTCAGGATTTTGGGCACTTACCACACGCACCCAGCATGAATTTAAGCCACCGGGTCTGGGACTTGAACCATAGTTGACTACATGTGAATCCAGTGACATAGACATTATTCTAACTGCTGCTCCACTCAGTGCTTTTTTTTTTTTTTTTAATGTGGTGACTTCTCAATGTTCCTTAGGAAGGAAGCATGCTCCTCTGACACGATTCTCTTCCAGCATTTTTTTTTTTGTGGGGGGAGAGGTTTTTGCTATAGGGTGCATGCGCTTGCCAGAAAGACAGAGACAATAACACCCCATGGGGGGTGGCCATACCACAATCCCTTCTCTTCCATTCTCCTATCGGGATCTTTGGTATGCATACACTCGCGCCCGGCCTGAGTTTCAGCCACCAGATCCCGGATTTGAACCACTGTCAACTACATGGGAGTCTAGCAACATAGCCATCACGCCATCTGCTGGTCTCCACCATTTGTTTTTGCTATTACAGTATCACATCTTTGGTCATGGATATTTACTTATCATTATTTCTTTGAAACGTAGAATATAGCACAGAGAATGTACTTGATAAATAAAATAAAAATCATGGGTTAGTTTTATTCATAATAACTCTGTACAGAATGTTTGTAGAGTGTCTCTGTGTTCTGCAGTGGTTGCAGCTATTTCTAGAACTTTACTGATGCAGGAGACAACAGTGTGTATATAATTCCCCAATTTCTAAGCGATTGTTTCCAGATATTATTTTATCTACAGAGAAATGACCTCTTCTCTCTGAAGTGCACACAATATATTGAGGGTTCACAATCAATAAAGTATTAGTCCGATGTAACAGCCTAAGGGTTGTGAAACTCTTTTGAAATGGTCAAATGGCGTAGTGGTGCTGAATTTATTCTTTGCCATGTTTCTCAGCTCTCTCTGAGAACTCGACACTCAGAACTACAGCACAATATCAAAGTATTGCCCAAGGGCCAATTGCTTTCTTGTCACTTATTTCATCAAGACAAGTATCTAACACACAATAAATGACTACAACAAATGTACTTTTATTCTCAAGAGCCAATGTGTCAACTCTTAGCAGAAACAAGTACTTTCCAAACTTTTGAAAAATGCTTTTTGTTGGCAAAACTATACCCTTCACTGACAAATATTGACAGTTTTAAACTCAGAAATAATCTTATTTATCATGGATTTCAATCCCCTCTTTTATAAAAGAGGAAGTTGAAACACAAAGTCGCCTAATGCCACCTCATGCTTAATGTCACAGAAATATTTGCACTAATCCCCAGTTTTTATATTCCCAACCTGTTATTGCTTCTGAAATCTGGGGTCATGTAACTGAGCCTTTCAAAATGGGCTGGCAGGGGCAGCATATGGTGTAGTGGTTACATTGCTGGACTCCCACATGGTTGACCGTAGTTTGAGGCCCAGACGCAGTAGCTTCAAAATCACGCCAGGTGCATGTGTGTGCGTGCTCATGATCCTGGGAAGAGAATGGAAGAGAAGGGATTGTGGCATGGCCATCCCTTCTGGGGGGTAATTTTTCACTTTCCTTCTCACTGTGCCTGTCTCTCTCTCTGACAAGCACACGTGCACTTAGGCAAGAAAACCTCAAAAAAAAAAAAAAGTTAGACGGACTGGCAGTTGGCCTGGTGTTTAAGGCACTGGACTCCCATCCCACATGGCTGATTGGAGACCTGGCAACTTGCTTTCTCCCTCCCTCTCTCTCTCTCTCTGATAAAATTGAATAGTAATAATGATAAATAAAATTGAATGCTTCTTTTAAAAATGGGGTAGAAATGGGATACAATAGAGCATTATTCATTTATTTTACTCTTTAGAGATCAATGCAAGTTTTCTCAACTTAGGATATAGAAAGACTCCAGACAACACGTCTCTCTCGTTCCTACACCAAGAATGAGAAAAAGCCAAGTAATCCATGAAGTCAAAACTTTTCCTTAGCTTATCAGAGAGATGAGATTGCAAGGCGAACAAGTGAAGTAAATTTCAAGAAATGACAAGTCCCTCTGAAGAAAGAGGGACACTGTTTCATCTTTGGAACAACAAGCAGGAAGAAGAGGCCAATAAAAAGAAAGCAGCTAAGTTTTTAGCAAATTTATAAGACCAAGCAAGGTCTAAATCAGGGAACCCCAACCTCCTGGCCATGGACTGCTACCAGCCATTAGTATTATAATGTAATAATAATAAAAAGACAATGTGCAATAAATGGAATGCACTTAAATCCTCCTGAAACCATTCACTGCCCTTGCCCTGAACCATGGAAAAGTTGTCTTTCATGAAACTAGTCCCTGGTGGGACCAGCAGTTAGCATAATGGCTATGTCCCTGGACTCCCATGTAGTCGACTGCAGTTCGAGTCCTGGACCCGGTGGCTTAAACTCACTCATGTGTGCATGTGTGCCCAAGATCCCGAGAGGAGAGTGGAGGAGAAGGGATTGTGGTGTGGCCATCCTCCTTGGGGGGTGATTTCTCACTTTCTGTCTCTCTGTCTCCCTCTGTCTTTCTGGCGAGTGCACGTGCCCTATGGTGAAAACCTCTCCCCCACCTCAAAAAAAAAAAAAAATAACAACAACAACAAAAACTAGTCCCTGGTGACAGAAATGCTGGGGACTGCTGGGATAACAGTTTACAGTTACTATATCCAACATGGTATACTTAAATAGCTATATGTAACTATTTAAATTATATTTCAAATGAATTAAAATGAGAAAATTCAAAATTAGTGGCAATTGTATAGAGCAATGGAGATATAAAACATACATTTTGAATGTAATGGGCTAAGTAAACCATGTTTTTAAAATTAATTTCACTTTTTCAAAAAGGCTTTTTTATTTATTTTTTCTTATTTGAGAGATTTTTGCTATAGGGTGCATGCCCTTGCCAGAGAAACAGAGAGACAGAAAGCAATAAATCACCCCTGGGGGATGGCCATGATGCAATCCCTTCTTCTCTACTCTCCTCTTAGAACTTTGGGCACAAACACAAATGCACCCAGTATGAATTTCTAGCCACTGGGTCCAGGTCTCAAACTGTGGTCAACTATGTGAGAGTCCAGCGACACAACCATTATGCCATCTGCTGGTCCCTCAAAATAATTTTTAAATGTTTTTACCAGAAATTTTATTATATATGAAGTTAACATTCTATTTATATGGAATAGTGCTCGTGTATACAGTCCAGTTAAATGGTAGTTTCAGTTTGTAACAAAAGCAAGACTCAACTCTATGCTATCTACAGGAAAATCATATGCATTGAAAGACAAAGGTAGGCAAGAAGTAAAGGAATTAACTGTATGGCATGCAAGAACTTAAAACAAAAGTAAAATGACTGTATTCATATCTGACAATAGGACTAGCAGATGGCTTAATGGTTATGTTGCTGAACTTCCACATGGCAGGCCACAGTTCAAGTCCTGGTTCTGGAGGCTTGAAACATGCTGGGCACATGTGCATGCATGTCCAAAATTGCTAGAGGAGAATGGAGGGGAAGGAATAGTGGCATGGCCATCCCACCTGGGGGGTGATTTCTCGCATTCTGTCTCTGTCTCTTCAGTGAGTGCATGTGCCCTATAGCAAAAGTCTCTCTCTAAAAAAAAAAAAAAAAAATCAGACATAAGAGATCTCAACACAAGGCATATTACCTGGGATAAAGAAGACATTGCAGATAGAAAAAGGGTCAGCTCATCAAGAAGATATAGCAATCATAAAAATCAGAACAATAGAGTTAAAAATATGTAAAGCATAAAACTAAGAGACGTGAAAGAAAAAAATAGATAAATCCAGTTACAAGTGGACACTTCCACACTCCTCTATGACTCATTATTAGAACAAGTAAACAGAAAATTAGCAAAGATATGGAAGGCTTAAACAACCAACTTGACCTACCTGACATTTATTGAACCCACCCAACAAGTGCTCACAGAATTCACAGCAAGATAGACTAAATTTGGGGCTATCAAATAAATCTCAACAATGTTCAAGTAATTGAAATCATACAAAGTATGTTCTCTGGTTACAACAGACACCTAGAAATAGATAAAGAGATCTTTATAGAATTTCTGAATTTTTAGACATTCAACACCTTTTTAAGCCCACAGGTCAAAGGAGAAATCACAAGAGAATATAGATGAAATTTTGATCAGAACTCACTGCAAGGGCTAAAATATCGATACAATATTGCCAAAATATTTTAGCATTTCTTTGCTAATTATCAAAATTCTTTAAGAATCTTTAGCTTAAGGATTGAACTCTTCAGCTTCATCTTACTAGGAAATGGACCAAATGCATGATAGTGTTGGGTTAGCAACAGTTATTACAGTTCTGTATTCTATAATACTTCGCCTTGTGCCTTAGTCTTTCTTTTTTTCTGGCTTTCTCCTGTTACTTGCCCAAGTAAACTGAACTAATGTTTATAGACCACCAAGCATAAGACTTGGGTCAAGTGTTTATAAAATTAAAAAGGTGAGTAATGCAGAATAAATTTCAAGGAGTTAGTGGAACCAACACATGGTTATGTTGCTGGGCTCCTATGTAGTCAACCACAGTTCAAATCCTGGATCCAGTGGCTTAAAACTCATGCTGTGTGTACGTGTGTGTGTGTGCACAATCCTCAGAGGAGAATGGAGGAGAAGGGATTGCAGCGTGGCCATCCCCCCAAGGAATGATTTCTCACTTTCTGTCTCTGTCTCTCTGGGGAACACACATGCCCTATAGCAAAAATCCCTCAAAAAAGAAAAAAAACAAAAAAAGAAAAAAAAAAAAAAAAGAAAATCAAGGAGTTTGCATTAAAGATATTATAGGGCTAGATCTACCACCTGAATTTGACTCACAATTTACCTTTTTCTAGAACTTACCAGGTAAGTTCTGCCTTTACTATGACTAATTTCTAGATTTGTTCATTGCAACTACAAGCTCGAAGTTCTTGGGTGGGAGATTCCTGAGTTTGAGGTCTCAGTACTGATTCTGGGACTCTGCCAATGGAGACTTTAATAAGTCTTTGACAGACTCGTTAAAAATACGTCCTTTAGTTCATTTGTGAATTCTTGCTTCTCTCCTTTTATCACATCAGACAATATCATGATGTCCTTTTCCTTAATTGTGGCCAGAATGACCATAGGTAACTGGCATTTTAAAAATTGCAGCCGTTGAAAACTTACACTGAAGAAAATGAGCAAAACGTTCTTCCCTGAGTCATTAAATTGCTCCAGTTATAAATTCTGTGTAGACTTACAGTTATAAGTTTTTCTTTTCTTTTCTTCTTTTAGTTTTGCTATAGGATGCATGTTCTTGCCAGAGAGAGACAGACAGACAGAGGGAGAGGAAAAGTGAGAAATTACCCCTCAGGGGGACAATCATACCACAATCCCTTCTCCTACTTTCTCCCTCAGAATTTCGGGGCAAAAACGCACACATGCTTGCGTGTTTTTCAAGCCACCAGGTCCAAGACTTGAACTATGCGGTCGGCCATGTGGGATCCAGGCACCTTAACCACCATACCACCGGTTGGCCCAGACACCAGTTGTTCTTCCAAATTTAGCTTATACAGTAGAATCGCATGTTACTTTGAGACTAGAAATTGAAGTCAGAGAGTAACATGAAAATCACATTTTGTTAAAACCACCCCTAAAAACTTAATAATAGCAGTAAATTTTAAAGATATAGACTATTAAAGGTTAAAATGCCAGTGGTTTTTGATCCAGCTGTTTTCTTGGGCTATGGAGGCCAAGATTATTTTGAGAATGAGTTGAAGATAGTAACTGATAGAGAGATATTTTTCTTTCTCTCAGCTAAAAATGGATAATTGAATTTGAGCACGCTAAATGTGAATATATATTTGTTGCCTAAAAAAACCCAAATTGTTTAGTACAAGAAGATTCATTCTGGGAAAAAAATAGACAACTTGTAATCACACTATTAAGGAATATAATAGATTACATGGTCCAATCACGAATCTAAAATCGTCATTCTATTTCAAAGCCTACTACCTCATTGAGCTTTACTTTTTTTTTTAAAGCAGATTTTTCTTTAACGAAAGGTTGATAATAAATATTATCCAACTCCTGCAAGAAGCCACATTCTTCATATAATGCAGAACTTTGAATCTATATCACTTGAATTCAATGCGAGTGATCTAGCCACTCTCTGGGCTGGGTCTTTCCATACAGCCCCATAAGAATACTTTCCAAGGAAGAGCACAGAGGACAATGTCACACACGCTTACTTGTCAACACAGTGACTGATCTGGATGGCTTGGTAACCACGTTTCCATTTACTACTACCAGAGTAATGATGTAATAGAGGCCATGATAACTGGCCTGAAAGATGACGGGAGGAGGCAAGGTGCTGTTGAATTCCTCAAATTCGAAGAAATAATTTTTGGATTCACCAGTTATCTTCACAACATACACAGATGCTGGACTGATGACATCGGAAGCTTCTAGAGAGACAACAATGCTGTTATCGTCTTGGACAGTTACATGGAAAGTGGCAGCAGTCTGTAAAATGAGAAAAAAAGGAGAAAGAGGTCAAATTCAGATTATTAGCAATACAATTATACTGAGAGAACTTTTCTAAAATGAATGTGATAAGCATTACTTCTTAAAATTGAGTTGCAAAGATATTCTAGTTACACAAGGAAAATCAGAGAAAGATTATCTCTCTCATAATTTAATGATTTCCTCAGGGTTTTACTCCACCAAAAATCCACTTCCAACTCAAGGATTATCTTCTGTAATCAAAATAAAATAAAAGTCACATGAATAACTCGATAATTAGTGAAATTAATGTCATGTTGGCATTCAAGTTCTGGGTGAGTCCTTGGGCTTGGCTACGCTGGAGAAGTTATACCATTTGAAGAAACACTCTTCGTTTCAGAAGGCATAGCGCTGTGGAATCCTAGGAAAGTTCTGGAAGAATGTTTCAAGGTAGTTACTTTCTCTCATGTCTCACTTGTCAGTTCTGAAAATGAAAAATTTCAGGACTGAGAAACTTTTGATAATCCTCTTTATTAAAAATTAGGCAGCCCTTTATCCAGCTGGTGGTGGGTGATTAAGGTGGCTGGATCCCACATACTAGACAGCATGGTTTGAGTCCTAGACCCAGTGGCTTGAAAAACACATCAGCTGTCTGTCTGTGTCTGTGTATGTGGGTGTGCCTCCAATATCCCAAAAGGAAAAATGAGAAAGGGACTATCGCAAGACCAGCTCTCATAAAGGGTGCTTCCTCACTTTCTTTTTTTCCCTCTTTCCAGCAAGTGCTTGTATCCTCTAGCAGATTAAAAAAGAAAAAAAGAGAAAAAAATAGGCAGCACCTAATAAGAAAAGCTCAGATGGTGATGAAGGAACCAGTCTGAAGATACACGGGTGTCTGTAAGAAAGCGAGCGGCTAGTGGACTGAAAAGTTGGTTTCAAGTCTCTGGATAAGTGTACATGGACAGTATTTGAAAAGTCATTTACTTAATTTGTGTAGATGTTTCCTTCTGATTCAGTCCCAGACTCAGCAGGTAAAATGAATCCTACTTTCTAGTCTTAAACGAGAATCCTACAAGACTCATGTCCTTTGAATCACTTGCAAATTTTTTTGAGAAAGAGAGGAAGTGTGGGAAAGCAAGAGACAGGCATTAAAAAGTATATTTTAGTGGCCAGAGAGCGTGTGTCCTTGCTAGAGAGAGACAGAGAGAAAGAGAGAGGGAGACAGCACCCCTTAGTAGGACACAGTCATGCCACCATCCTACGGGATTTGAGGCACAGACACACGGAACTTGGTGTGTTCTTCAAGTACTGGGACTGGGATTTAAACCACAGTAGGTCATATGGGATCCAGCTCCCTTAATCATTAGGCTACAGGGCCCTCTTTGAGGTAGGCATTTTTTGACCAGGTCTTGGCATATTGCAGTCCTCCTACCCAGTCTTCTGGTTAGTGAGGACCACAGATACTTGCCACTGTGCTCATCTTGTCTAGGGGTGGGCTTGGATCTGAACTTGGGCTGCCCATGTGGCTTCAGCCACCAGTCAGCAGTGCCTTCCTGCCCACGCATAAATAGTTGGGCCTTCATGCTTTGTTTTTCATCTGTTTTGTGGGTATTCAGTATCCTGGACAAGCAAATTATCTCACTATTTTTTTTTTTCATTGTTGTTGTTCTTTTAGTTCAGATTTCCTTTTCTATAATAGTGGGACAGAAAAACAGAAAAACTACTGAAACTTACTGAGGGTCTACAAGGATCCAAGCCCTCTGCTAGGTACTCAATGAACACAATCATCTCATTTAATATTCACAATGACTTTGTAAGAGAGATGTTATTATTTTTAAAATATTTATTATTATTATTATTATTATTTTGAGAGATTTTTGCTATAGGGTGTGTATGCTCACTGGAGAGACAGAGAGAAAGAGGGGCAGAAAGTGAGAAATCATTCCTGGGGGGATGGTCATGCCACAATCCCTTCTTCATTCTTGGGATTTTGGTCACATACGAACACACACCTGCTGTGAATTTTAAGCTGCCAGCTTTGGGACTCAAACCACAGTCAACATGTGGGAGTCCAGTGATGTAATCATTATGCCATCTGTTGGTCCATATTTATTAATTTTTAATTTGACCAGAGAGAGACTGAGAGAGGAAGGGAAAGTGAGAAAGCAAACCACCAAGTTTGGGACTCGAACTGTGGTCAGCCATGTGAGTGTCCAGTGCCTCAACCACCTCGCCACCTGCCAGCCCCAGATAGGTGTTATTTTCAGTTTCATTTTGTAGTGGATGAAACAGCCAGAGGTTAAACCACTCGCCCATGTCATAAGCACACGAAATGAGCTCTGGGATTGTTCAACACATCAGTCTCTCCTCCCCACTTGATTCATTTTCCTAGCACTGAGCCTGTCACCTGGGCCCAACTGATAAGTATCTGTGAAATGAATGAAAGAAGAGAATCACTGATTTCACTAATTATATGTAAACATCCATCTCTAAAGGATGAACGTGCATATTGATTTTGATACCTCACATCATCTGCAACCAAATCAAGCAATACTTATCTGTATCTGCAAGGAGTCTTTAATAGACATAACCTTTACTGATTCTTTTTTCTTCTTTTATTTATTTTTAAACATCTAGTTTGTACAGGTGCTAGCACATATAACAAGTGGCTAGCGTTAGCAGAAATTTAATTCTAGCGTAACACTTAGTATACTAGAAGCCGGCAGGTGGTGTGGTGGTTAAGGAAACTGGACTCCCACATGGCCCACCATGGGTTCAAGTCCCAGATCTGGTGGCTTGCTTTCTCATGTTCTCTCTCTCTTGCTTTCTCCCTCTCTGGTCAAATAAAAATTAATACTTACTAAACTGTGTTCTTGAGATCCTACTCATGTTAGACCCTATGTCTGCTAAAACTGGGGACTCTTATCTTTTGAGCTGCATCTCCCGCACTGCGAGGTGCTTCTCAATGTGAGTGGTCCCAGGCAGATCTCTGCAATAAGGGATGATCATTATGGACTGACTTTCAAACGTCTCTTGATCCACATGGTGTCTCTCACACTCAGACACGGGCAGGTTTCTAGCACCGAGTACCACGCTTCTGGGACCAAACATAAAATGTGAGGCATTTCATATTGCCAGTGGTTCAGGTGGAATTGCGAGACTAGCATAAAGTTCAGAAGACCATTTCATTGCTTAGACGAGAAGTATAAAGCAGGCGGACGCAGGACGAGTGCAGGGAAAGCTCTTAATGATGTGTCGGCACACACGTGGAGCCTGACAGACATTATTTCTTCTCGTCCCCGGCTGCATTACCACTTTCCTGCTTTGGAAATGTGCTTCTGCGAGTTCTGCTTCAGTTAAGGCCGTGTGGGCTCCTGTTCTCGTGTGCTTCCACAGATACGAACCATGTGCTCTGGGCAAAATAACACATAAGCAACCCGCTGACAACTCTGCAGCATGAACAAAATCCGACAGACTCTGGGGGACGGTTCACATGGGCAGGAAGGCTGATCAATCAATCCTCTCTCTCCACTGACAGCCGGGGTGGGGGTGGGGGGGGCGGGCAAGGCAACCCTCAGTACCACACAAGAGATGGCTCACCTGACCCCATCTCAGTCTTCCCAACCTGATGCATAAGGTGACAGAACCCAGGCAACTGCAGCTGATGGAGGGTGAGTGGAGAATCCTGAAAAAAAGAGGGAGCTAAAGAGAGGGGCCCCCAATTCTTCCCAAACCTCAGGCTGATTTCTAAACCAGGCATGTGCAAGCAGCCCAGCCAAAGCCAGAAGGGCCCCGAGGTCTGAGCTGTCACCCGTAAGAGAGCAGCAGCTTGCATCGATCTGAGTGAGTTCCCGCTTAGACAAATAGACTAACTTCATCATAAAACAAATGAGTACCTACAGCCTCCAAAGGCAATATTTAAGAAATAGTTTGGAATGTGTCACTATGCAAAGAAACAAAAGCATGACAATTTTTTAAAAGACAGCAAATACCGACCCTGAGATAATCCGGATGCTGGAAGTAATAAGTACTTTAAGTCAGATATTAAAACCATGTTTGATAAGGCTGAAATGAGCTCCTAATGAACAAAAAGGTAAAAAATTCTCTCCAGAAAAAATTTTAAAACAGTGGAAATGCTATTAAAACTGAATGTAGTTCTGATTTTTTCAATTGCAAAGGTTTTTTTATTATTATTATTATTATTATTATTTTTTAAATTTATTGCTAGAGGGCAAATATACATGATAGAGAGAGAGAAAGGAAATACCCCAATTGGGGATGATCACACTCAATCCTTTCCTCCTTTTCTCTGCCCACCCATGTATGTGTACCCCATGCATTTTTGCTGCTGCTGGGCCAGGATTTGACCAGCAGTTGGCCATATGGGATCTGGCCAGCCCCATAGCATAGAGCTTAAGCCCTGGTCCTGATACATTAGCATTTATCCTCAGTCCTTTACCCCTGGATAGTGTCCTAAAGAATATAGCTTTGCTTCAGACCAGCAGTTGGTGTAATGGCTATGTCGTTGGACTTTTATGTAGTCGACCATGGTTAGAGTCCCAGACTTGGTGGCTTAAACTCACATCGGGCGCATGTGTGTGTGTGTGCCCAAGATCCTGAGAGGAGAATGGAGGAGAAGGGACTGCAGTGTGGCCATCCACCCTGGGGGGTGATCTCTCGCTTTCTGTCCTTCTGTCTCTCTGTCTCTCTCTCTGTCTTTCTGGCGAGCGCATGCGCCCAATAGCAAAAACCCCTCCTATATAATATATATATACCTTTGCAACTGAAAGAAATTTTAAAATCACTGGAGCTCAGGTGCAGTGTTGCCTGTCCTGGAGGGCGCCTGGTCTCTCTGCACACACAGTTGCAGGGAACCACACTGCTGAGTGGCTATGGGCACGCTCACCCACGGAAGAGGAGCATACAGGGCTGGTCTCTGTTACCAAGGTGAGACCAAAGCCAGACATGCCCCACCTTCCTGCTTCCTAGTCTTCGTATCACAGTGCTCTGGTCTCCGACGACCTACCTGTCTGGCCCCTGCTCTGGGGGAAGAAATCTGCCGAGAGCTTGGAGCATTTCCCTTCAAAGTTCCCTTAGGAGGACAGGATGTCCTGCCCTGGATGAAAAGATGAGATAATTCTGCCCACCTACAACTTCCCAGACGGTCCTCACTGTTCACAGGAAGGTCAAAAGGGAAGGGAGGAAAGATGGAGGAACCTAGCTCTCGAGTGGTTGCAAGGGAGATCTGTATAAGTAGGGAAGAACAGAGGCAAAAGGAAAATGTCAATGTTTACATGAGACCCATTGAAAGGAGGGGCCAGCAGACAGGGTAATGGAGGGACAGGTCCCTCCCCTGCTCTCCCGCAAGGATCGGAAGTCCTGCTATTACCCTGGTCTTTCTCAGTTCATCTCAGAACATCCTTTTCCATGTTGGGCTTTGAGCGCCCTCTAGAGGGAGGACTTGTTCTACATGCAAACTATTCCCAGGGGCTTTTTCTTAAGAAGCAAAGCAGGCCCAGATATGGGTGCACCTGAAGGCTAAGAAAGTAACCGAGGGGACCAGCAGTAGCATAATGGCTATGTTGCTGGACTCCCACGTAGTTGACCGCGGTTCGTGTCCCGGAGTCGGTGGCTCGAGACTCACGCCGGGTGCATGTGTGTGTGTGCCCAAGATCCCGAGAGGAGAATGGAGAAGGGATTGTGGTGTGACCATCCCCCCTGGGGGGTGATTTCTCGCTTTCTGTCTCTCTGTCTCTGTCTGTCTGGCGAGCGCACTCGCCCTATAGCAAAAAAAATAAATAAATAAAAAAAAATAATAATAATAAAATAAAATAAAATAAAAATAAAATAAAATAAAGAAAATTAAATTTAATAACAACCTTCCTCAACTTCTTTTTGCCCTTTTGTGGCCTGTGCCTGTTGGCCTTTTCATGCTATTAGAGTGGACCCAGTTCTTTAATTGCTTCTTCTCTTTTCCTATTCTTAAATCAAACACACACACACACACGCACACACACCCCTCTAATTCCTTTTTAAAAAATATTAGGGCACATGCACTTGTCAGAGAGAGAAAAACAGACAGTGAAAGGGAAAGTAAGAAAGTACCCCCAGCAGGGATGGCCATGCTGCAGTCTCTTCTCTATTTTCTTCCTGGGATCTTGGGCACCTTGGTGCCCTGCATGTTTTTAAGCCACTGAGTCTGGGACTTGAACTGTGGTCAGACAGGTAGGAATCTAGTGATGTAACAGCTACACCCACTTCTGGCTCCCACACCCTTAATTCTTAAAAAGAAAAATTAGTTTATTACATGGATTAGGACTAATACCATTGTACATCACCAGATACTTAAACCAGAGTCATTCATCTGTGGAATGTGTTTGAAGAAGGTTGATGTATTTGACCACAGGACGAGGACTTGAAATTAATTCTGTCCCATGATTGTCAGTGGCCTTAGCACAACTGAAAAGGTCCATACTGCCACACAGAGACTTAACCTCTTCTCCCTGACAGTACCTTCTTCTTACTCATCAGCCGAACGCAGTGCCACTCCTAGCCTACTGCCACTCCTAGCCTACTGCCATGCCACTCCTAGCCTACTGTACTACTCCTACTGCTAGCAGTACTGCATTTATGGCCTTATGCGCACGCCGATCTTGCACACATGCCCTCCGCCTGTGTACTGTCAGTGCCCCAAGAAGGTGCTGAATCAATAGTGGGTATGAGAAATGGACTGAGGGGGTTGAGAACTGTTTTCTTGGCCATCAGAAACATGGAGCAGGGCAGTGCTGCGGCCACGCCAGGGAGCACGCCCTGGGTACTGTGCCCAGGAGAAGCATTTGTTGGGCAAAATGTGGTGTGGTGTCTCACAGCTGTGCAAAAGGTGCCAGGCCTGGAGGGTTGGGGACACCCTCCCACTCTTGCCAGTGTGTCCCAGACGCTATTGGCAGTTTGTGCTCATGCCGGGCAGCCCCAAGGTGCAGGGAGCACCTGATGGTCTAATAAAATGGTCAATGTCTGTCTTGGCATGGGGGGTCCTTTGCCCCCACCTGCACCCGTTTTTGCCTCCTCCTCTCTGAGGCTAACTCCCTTGTTCCACTTAGAGCCCCACTCCCTTTCTGCTGCTGCCAGTCCTAAGGGGCAGATTTTTGCATCACTGGAAGCACCAATTCTCCCTCTAGCACCTCCTGCTTGCACTAGTGGGGGGGAATAAAAATGCATCTTTTAAACAAAACCAAGAACTGCCTTCTAGCTCCTGATGTGGCCTCACAGTGGATGTGCTGCTGGGATCAGGTAGGCAGAACAAGTGATGTGCAGATGGGCTTCAACAGCCCTGCAGCGCCATCTCCCTTCCTCTAAGGAAAGCCCATGCATGGGCCTACTTCCGGTTAAAATTCTGGCACTGAAAGAATAGCAGCAACAAACTGGAGTCCAAATCACTAGTGCTCTCAAGGTTTTCAGCAAGAATTCTTTCTTTTTATTATTTGCCAGAGGTCATCCATGCAGGCCATACGTGTGTCTGTATATATGTATACACACACACATGCACACACAGAAGAACCCCCCAGTGGGAGGTAGTTACATCGCTATCCTTTTTCCTCCCTTTCTTCATCACCTTGTCAGGATCCTACACACACACACACACACACACACACACACACACACAGGTCCAGGGTGTTTTTGAAGCCACCAAGGCTGGGATTGGAACCTTGGTTCATGTGGGATCTGGCTCCCTAGCCACAGTGATTAACTGCTGAACGATGGGGCTGGCCTCCAGCAATACTTCTTAAAGTCCTTTCTTGTTCTCTTCTGCCCAGTATCCTTTTCTCTTTAAACCTCTCTTCTTGCAAATTTTGTCTTCTAGCATTTCTCCTGCTTCCCTTATATTTCTCTACAGGTTAATTTTATAAGAAGTGGCCTAGAATGTCCTCACTAGATGGAGAAAACTCAGTACGAGAACAGGATAGAGCGCTCACACTAACGTCCGCACTAACAGGAGTTGTGCATTGATGTGCTCCCTCAGCCAGTACACATGACGGATTCACTAAGTGTTGCACAGTGTCTGCTAAGGGCCGGGATCTAAAACGTGATCTGACCTTCTTAGGCTTCAATTTGGTTGTGGTTAGTGGTCATTTATTCATGAAGTTCTCAGTGAATGAGAAATTCTGGTTATAAATAAATTCTCAAATTATCTTAGGATAGATGGGGAAACTCATTTGCTTTCAAAAAATTAAACATTTTCCCAAAATATGACAGAGAGAGAGGCACCCCAACAGCATCCCCATGTCCCAGCCAGGCCCAGATCAAGGGCATGTACGTGTGCACCCGGCATGTTCAGGGAGGTCTCTGGACATGGAGCTGGAACCTCCCTAGTGGGTCAGCCTTGGAAGTGTTGCATTTTACAGCTTTGCCACTACTTGCCTCTTAGAGGAAACTATTCATACTGAATGTATTTTAGAATATTTTTCAAATCTCAGAATGTTTGCATCTCAATAACAGAAACATAATTATTCTTACTAACAAATCTTATTATCCACAAATATAGATAGAAAAATATATGGGGTATCAGACCCAACATGTGAAAGTTTCACTTTATATGAAAATATTGATCATTTTTTTCCTAATTATTCATGATAACCAAAATGTAGAGAAATCAAGCATTAAATATCCCAAAGTATTGAAATATAGCTTTTATTTTTCTAAATATTATTTTCTTTTTATTCATGATAGAGTATATGTACATGCTACAGAGAGGGAGCAGTAGGGAGAGAGAGAGAGAATCCCCACCAGGGCCTGGTCATGCTACAATCCTGCTCCCCCCAATTCTCCACCCCATCAGGATCCAGCAACACCTGGAGTGTTGTTGCCAGGGCTGGGATTTGAACCCTGGCCAGCCATGTGGACTCTAGCTTCTCTGCACGGCACTTAACTGCTGCACTGTGGGGTGGGCCCAATTTCTTATTGATTATAGAGGATGATTCACTAACACAGAAAACATTAAGTTTACCAGCATCAAATTCATAGTTATTAAAAATGTTCTGCTCTATATTTTGGCAGCTGATAACCAAAGGTGGTTGTGATAAAACAAAGAGAAGCACATAGATGCAGTTTTGTAGTGTGTCAAAAGTGTCACGATGCTTCATAGACAGTGAAACCTTCCAGAGAATGGGACTAGCCTTCCAAATGCAAACGACAGCTTTAGGGATGATCGTGTAAGCATTGGCCCGTGTGCTCCCATGTTGCCAAAAATAAATCCGAGCCGACTAATCAGATTCAGTCAGTGGGACTAACGAGAGGCAGGCAGCAGGCCAAGTGAGCACCAGGCAGTGAGCCTCAGAGAAATGTCATCTGTGCCCCTGCTTTCTTCTCTGTCCTCTCCGCCTCAGCCTCTTCTGGAATCTACGTTCATGAGGAAATTCTGCAACTGTGCTGTAGGCATGTAATTCCTGC
>NW_006207719.1:114513-131931 GCF_000334495.1 Tupaia belangeri chinensis
GAGAAGTATAGCGAGAAGGGAGAGCGAAAAGTAATAGAAATGGATCTGAGAAACTGAGGGAAAGCCTATGCTGATTTGTTGACAATAAAAATATTCAAAACTTTTGGGCCTGCAGGTAACGTGGAGGTTAAGGCACCAGATCTCACATGGCCAACTGTGTGATTTGAGGCATTTCACACCACAAGCCTCCTTCTCCAGTCCTCCAGTTCATTGGGCCTGAGTGCCTGCATATGTTCCCAATGTATTTCTGATTGACCAGGGATTCAAACCATGGTCACCATGTGGCCTCCAACGTGGCATCCATTTGCATGAGCAGCACATTATTTCTATAACATGGAGCTGGCTCTGAGCATTTTATATAATTTTTTTCTACTGATTCATTCATCCTCAGAAATAAATGTTATTACGTTTATTTTACCTAGCTAGAGAGGTCAAATATTTGCTTACGAGCACAGAAATCGACTTGGAATCAGAGGGTCTTTCTCTGCAGCCTACTTGTGAGTGCCAGCAGAAAAGCCCAGAGATCTCTTAACTTCATCTTCTTAATCTAGAAAATAGGGTCAATCCTGTAATTCATGGGATTTCTGGGAGGATTTATAATGTCTTTTATAAAAACCCTAACATTATAAACTCAAAAGTACTGGTATTTCAAAGGTTACTGTATTTTAGTTCAGTTTTGAATTACTCAGTGGCCTTTAAATTACATAAATCCTGTAAGCATCTGTTTAACGACCTTGCAAACCTGCAGTATTTTGTAATACGTTCACTGGATGTTCTCTACACTGAGCACTGGGAAGCTAACCATGCACTCACTCAGCAGCGAGCAAGCATCAGCTAGGTGCCAACCTGGCAGCAGGCATCGTGTGCCAGGCGGGTGACGGGCAAACGAGTAAGACAAGGCACTCGAACTCCAGAAGCGCACATTCTAATACCTCGTTCTAATGTGACTTGAAGATTTATTACTTATGGACTTCAAAAACAGTCCCGTTCACACCAGTGTTTTTGGTCTGAAATCTCATCTTAGATCACGCATTCTTCTGGAGCACTGCTTTTTCCCGTTCTACAGCTAACGAGGTCCTGACAAGGGTTGCTGATCAAGTGCCCCACACCCAGGTCCAGTCGGGCACCTTGCCTCGGTCTGGTTGAATTATAGTAGCAATCTCTCTCCAGGATGCACACATGGACCAAGCCAAGCCAGCTAGAATGTTTTCTCTAAAAGCAGAAAGGACTCTGGTCTCGAGTATATGTGGATGCGAAGCCGGGGAAGTCAGTGTCTGTAATATTTGGTCCATGGAGATAGTTTGAGGTAGTTTGGTCCATGGAGATAGTCTGACTTGCTCTTAGGCCTGGTCACAGATATCCCAAGGCCATGCAGCTAACTGATGTTAGTTATTGTACCATTTAGTGACATGAATGAACAAATCCCAGTATGTTGTTTAAATTATTTAAGTTGGACTTCCAAAATTTGCAAAGCTTCTGGTCAGTAAAAGAGAACTACAGACTGCTATGAACATACGGACAAAAAAGACACAATTGTGCTCCTGCAGATGGGCATGAGGGAGAGTCTCTGGGAGGAAGTGATGTTCTTAAGATGCTCAAGAGTTTGTCAGGTGAACACGGGTCAGAAATGTAGGTTGTGGAAGTGCAAGGAGAGTTTATGGAGTGGTTAGATAGCAGGACAGTGTTCAGGGGAAAGGGCTGGAATCTAAGTCCAAGATGTACCTCATTAACAAGTGAATACTTTTAAGCCAAAGAAGATGATGAACTTTTAAAAAATATATATAGAGAGATTTTTGCTATAGGACACACGTGCTTGCCAGAGAGACAGGAAGCGAGAAATCATCCTCCGGGGGGATGGCCGTGCCACAATTCCTTCTCCTTCATTCTCCTTTTGGGGTCTTGGACATGCATGCACATGCACCCAGTGTGAGTTTTAAGCCACTGGGTCTGGGATTTGAACTACAGTCAACTACATGGGAGTCCAGAAACATAACCATTACATCATCTGCTGGTTCTATAATGAACTGTCTTAATGAAGAAAAGTGATATAATTAGTTCCCAGCTTAGAAAGACCAATATGAGGGGTTGTCGGAAAAGTCGTGACATATTTTCTGTTTTTACTATGCAGAAATGCATCATGACTTTCCCAACAACCTGACAGGAGTATGGAGAAGAGCTGGCTGGCCAGGCTGACTGAAGGCCAGCAGGAGGCTGTTGCAGGTGGTCTGGGAGAGATGTGAGGAGAGTCTGAGCCAGTGCTGGCTGTACCTAAACTGCCTGTGTTCCATGCACCCAGAACAGTATCAGTGCTCCAACCTGCAACCCAGTCGACATCACACTTGGTGAGTGCATTGCGAAAGGAGCACCTAGAACTCTGTTGTGCTAAGGTCACCACGTTGGAAGCAACAGGATGCTGAGTTTTTTTTTTTTTTTTTAATTTTTTACAGGATGTGTATGCTCACTGAAGAGACAGAGACAGAGATAGAGCGTGAGAAATTACCCCCCCAGGGGGGAATGACCACATCACAGTACATTCTCCTCCATTCTCCTCCTGGGATTTTGGGCACACTTGCACACGCACCTGGTAATGAGTTTTAGCCGTTGGTGCCAGGACTTGAACCACAATTGACCATGTGGGAGTCCAGTGAAGTCACCATTATGCCATCCACTGGTCCCAAATACTCAGTTCTTCTAAAGAGTCGTCTTAATAATGTCTGGTGCTATAGCACCAGTCACCACTGCTAATTCATCACTTAACATTGTGTGTAGAGGCCAGGAACCTTTTCCAGCTAGATATTCTCTCCTCTCAGTTCTTTCAGGAAGATCCAAGCCTCAGCTCTGCTCTCCAGTGCCCCTTCTGACGCTTTCTAGAATGATTCACAACTCTCCTTAAGAAATGGTTAGAGAAGAACTTGGATGTTAATCTTGAAGGCTAAAGATGGTCTCCTAATCTTTCACGATTTCTTTCATCCATTCTTCATATGCATGTATGTACATGTATTTCCTTCATGAGAGAGAAATAAAGGGGAGACAAGCACCCTCAACATGGCCCTTATGCTGCAATGCCCTCTTGTCCTCCCAGCCAGTCAGGACTAGGCACGTGTGCCCAGCATGCACAGGCAGACTGGGGAACTGAGCCTGTGACCCTCCATAAGGATCCAGCGTCACTTGAACAGGGCATCATGCTGTGCCCTGAGCTGGCCCAGCTTTTAGACATATTTTGAGCACCAGCCATGCATCAGGAAGTCAGTAGGACAATGAGGACATACTTTATTGGAGTGAAGAGGGAAACAGATCTTTTGTGCCTTTGATCTTATTGAACGTGTCTGATCATTAATAATAGCAATGATGATAAGGATGGTGGTATGACATAATGAGAATTCACTTACTTAGCGCTTAGTACATGCCAGTTACTGTTCCAAAGCTCAGAGAACCGGCCCTTGATAAATGTGTGTCGAGTGAATACATTAATAATTGCTGTGTAACAGCAGACTTCTTTATGTGTGTCCTACATGTGTCTTTTCAAGTGGAGTGTCAGTTCTGGGCTCCTGTGGGATCGGGTGCCTGAGCCCATGTTCATGCCCGTTCTACCTTTCATGTGTTACAACCTCGGATATATTCGCTTCTGTCTTTATGACTTCACAATACAAAGTCTTCATCTCTTTTGCCTATTGTTTGGTGAAAAGCGTTTAAACTCAAATGTCAAGCAGGTGACAGAAAGGTGTAAAGCAGCCACGTATGAGGCTACAGACCAGGGAATACTTAGCAAACCAAAGGGTGCATGCATTGTCTAATGACATCATTTAAATACACAATCACTACAAAATAAAATGATGTTGTTCAAAGAAAATACATTGGCAGGTCAGTCTCAGCCCACAGGTTGCAAGATTATAACCCTAGAATTTTCTACGCTGCCATGTCCCTGGTAATTACTAATATCGACCCTTCAGTTCCAATCATACTTTATTGACTTTGCCTAATCAGAGCGTAGAATAACTAAACGTGGTTACCCATTAAGCACTAATTTAATATTTCCTTAGCAGATTGCTATATGCATGTGTGTTTATGTGTAAAATGGCAGTTTGCTACACATAATAACAGAATAATTATTTCCTGACTTCTGATGTGAACTCGGTATAGAAGCTCTGCAGAACACTTAATTTTGGAGATAAAATAAAACATGCTTAAGAAAAATAATTTGACCTGGCGTTTTTAAGGAAAAAAAAAAAGACTGAAGATTTGCACAAGATGTTTGCAATATGTGGGATAATAACACAGTCACCTATTAGACTTTATCTGTTATAAAACACTTTCAAATACATTTTCTCATTTGATCCTCAAAACAGCTAATTAAGCTATTATCTCAGTTCATTCACAGATGAAGATGCTGAGGGTGAAAGAAATTAAGTGGATTTCTCAAGGTTACTCTAGGATTACGAGGAGGTGCTGGCACTCAAAGCAATTCGTCGGCTATAAATTTTGTGACTTTATTATCCTGTAGTCCCCAGACTGGAAGAGCCTGATTTCCCAAAAGCTGCCTTTCACATCTGTACTTAACGGGTGGTGAACTCCCTTAGCACAAACCATGACTTACTTCTCTAGTATATTCTTGATAGATGCTCAAAAAGTACGGTATCACAAAAAGGACAGAAATTTTAGAGACATTCAGACCTGGATTCAAATCCCCCTTAAGTGATAATCTCTCATTTTAATTCTTTGAGCCATAATGGTACATTATGGAAGAACTAAAACCTATTATTGAAAGCTTTTTGTTTCATTTTATTTTTTATTTCTGGAGGGGGCAGGAAAGAGAAACAAAGTTATTTGTGTTAAATATCTCGGTATCTAGAATGAAAATAGAATGTATAAAGAACAGTGTATCTGGGGAACCAGCAGTTAGCGTAATGGCTATGTCGCTGGATTCCCACATAGTCGACCGTGGTTCGCGTCCTGGACCTGGTGGCTTAGAACTCACGCAGGGCGCGTGTACGTGGGTGCCCAAGATCCTGAGAGGAGAATGGAGGAGAAGGGATTGTGGCGTGACCATCCCCCCTGGGGGGTGATTTCTCGCTTTCTGTCTCTCTGTCTCTCTCTGTCTGTCTGGCGAGCGCACACGCCCTATAGCGAAAACCTCTCAAAAACAAACAAACAAACAAAAAAGAACAGTGTATCTGAAGAGGTAGGGGATAGAGAAAGCACAGTAACCAACACTATTCTAATATTAGAATGACTAACAGTGGAGATTAACTCCTGAGAAACTTTGTAGAACCTTCTTTAAAAAAAAAAAAGTGAGGAATAATGCTAAAGGCAATGAAAAGTCACTTATGGGTTACTAGGCAGGACAATAACGTGATCAGATCTGCAATCGGTAATACCACTAGAAGCAGAAAGGTTTGTAGTAGAACCTACAAAAACAGTAGCTACTTGTTGCTACAAAATATGGGACATGTAAATTTACAGGTTGTATCTTTTTGGGTTGCTATAGGCCATCCTTCCTCTATGGTACAATAACCATTCCAATTTCCAGTCTATCTATTGAGCAGTCAGTGTGACGCCTCTAAGTGGCATCATCAGTGTGAACAGCCAGTGTTTCTCTTTCTGTTATGCCTGTGTGTGACAGCCTGAGCTCGCCTGTTGGATGGAGGTTACCATGGGAACAGCTTCAGGGCCTACTGTGCTGAGAAGTCCAGAGACCTAGAAGCTGTGCTTGGCTGATGACTGATGGGGAGGAGGTGGACCCACAGCCCAAGAAGCCATAAAATCTATTTATTCTTAACAGTTCAATGATCAGGCAAATTCTAAAAATATGCAACATTCTCCTAGCTTAATGTGTTATGAAAAAACAGTGGTCCCTGACAGGTTAGTTCCGCCTATGACACAAGTGTCATTTTCATAAAAGGAACATACATAATAACAACATCATTTTGCCTGCCTTTATGATTCCTAGTCCCTCTTTTCCATCCTTACCACTATTTATAGTTTGAAAATGGTTTTACCTAAGAAAGCTGCTTGTAAAAATGTAGTTGTCTCACTTATTGAGAGATAATGGGAATGATGGTGGTGTTAATCATTTATTTTAGAATGGATGAGTTCAGTCAAATTTCCCCACAGGCAAGAAGTGTCTCATCAACTGTGACACCAGTTAATTAAACCCTGATGATAGCTAACGGAGCATGCAGTCTACTCACTAAGCTCCCAGCGTACTTAGGTGGGACCCTTGTGGCCCTTCACAAGCACTGCCCTTTAATCTCCTCCTTGTTGGGTTGTTAACATGAGCAACAACAAAACTGTCAGACCTGTAAAGCAAATGGTTTCATGTGCCCTCCAACATCAGGAGGGTTTTCTGGATCTCCTGGAAGACTGATTGCTGCATGTAGGATAAAGTAAAGCCCAGAAGCCAAGGAAGATGGAGTGCGATAATTTATGTACGTGTTTTGCTCAATGTTTACCTTCAGATAGTTTTGAAAAATTGTGTGCCTACTGCATGTTCAGTGCCGAGGATAGGATGGTTATGAAAAGAAATCTCATTCCTTTCCTACTGGTGTCTGGGGTCAACAGCAAAAAAAGGAAATACATTACTTTATTATTTAGAATTTTTTATTTTTTAGAAATTTTATTTATTTATTGAGAGAGAGTAAGGAGCCCCTAACAGGGTCTGCATGCCACGATCCAGCCCCAGCCCCACAAGATCATGGGTGCCCAGTGTGCTCAGTGGGTCTCAGGGTGTGAGCCAGGACCTTCCCACATGGCGTCAGTAACTAAATAATTATGAGTGGGAAAAACATTACTACAAAGCATACAATGCTCTAAAAGTACCTAACAAAAGTCCAACCTAGAGTAAGTAACTTAGGCTGATACCTAAGGATTGAGAGTCAGTCTGATGACAGGTTAGAATAAAAACAGAATGTATAAAGAACATTGCATCTGAAGATGTAGGGGATAGAGAAAGCACAGTAACCAACACTATTCTAATGTTAGAATGACTAACAGTGGAGACTAACTCATGAGAAACTTTGTAGAACCTTCTAAAAATAAAAAGGATGGGGCCAGCAATTAGTGTAATGGCTATGTCGCTGGACTCCCATGTAGTTGACTGCGGTTCACGTCCCAGACCCAGTGGCTTAAAACTCATGCCGGGCGCGAGTGTGTGCGTGCCCAAGATCCCGAGAGGAGAATGGAGGAAAAGGGACTGCGGCGTGGCCATCCCCCCGGGGGATGATTTCTCGCTTTCTGTCTCTCTGTTTCTCTCTGTCTGTCTGGTAAGCGCACACGCCCTACAGCAAAAAACCTCTTTTAAAAAAGTGAGGAATAATGCTAAAGGCAATGAAAAGCACTTATGAGTTATTAGGCAGGACAGTGACATGATCAGATCTGCAATCGGTAATACTACTAGAAGCAGAAAGGTTATTGTGTTACCAGCTTGCTCTTCAATTCTTATTGGAGAGAACTTGGTAACTAACGACTCGAGATAGAACACACCACCCTGATGGTGTGAGTAGAGGAACTTATGCAAACAAACCAAAACCAAAACCAAAACCAAAACCAGACAGCCAAACTGGCATTCAAGTTACAAGGAAGTGATTGACTATTTCACAAAGAAAGAAGGGAAGCAACAGAAGGCAGGAGATGGAACACATGAGAAGAGCCAGCAAGATGGTGCAGTGCTGGGATGTAGAAAAGGCAATCTCCAATGGAAACATCCAAAGGTGACAAGGACAAAGGGCATCAAAATGGAATGCCACAGTGTCCCATAGGAATGGACGATTACTATGTGCAAATTACAAACAAAATGAAACTTAGGATGGAGCTCCTGGGAAAGCGAAATGGAGGGGCATGCGTCTAACCTAATGGTCTGCAACTTGGCCTAGAATGGGAAGCTGGAGAAACTGAAGGGGCGCATCCTGGCCGGCGAGTCCCTGGCTAGAACGACCAGGATGGCAGAACTGCAATGCATTGGGCTTGCTCAGCTGGACATACAGACATTGTTGAATTCTTGCTGCACCTTGGAGTGCCAGTCACTGATAAAGACGGTGCAGGTTGTTCTCCTCTTCATGGTGCTGCATCTGCTGGCTGGGCTGAGACTGGAAAAGCCCTTCTGGGAAATGGTACTCAAGTGAATGCTGTCAATCAAAATGGCTGTACACCCCAACATTATGCAGCTTCCAAACACAGGCATGAGATTGCCGCGTTACTAGAAGGTGGGGCTAACCTAGATGCTCAGGACCATAATGAGGCTACAGCAAGGCACCGGCCCACAGCCAAGAGTAACCTGAAGATGATTCCTATCCTTCTGTCCTACAAAGCACCCACAAATATACCCAAGACACTGAGGGTAACACTCCTCTACACTTAGCCTGAGTTGAGGAGAGAGTGGAAGAAGCAAAATGGCTGGTCTCCCATGGAGCAAGTATGACATTGAGAACAAAGAAAAGACACCCTTGCAAGTAGCCAAGGGTGGCCTGGGTTTAATGCTCCAGAGAATGGTGGGAGGCTAAACAACTTGTTATTTACTCTTACATTGTATGTGCTATTGTCTCCAGTGTCCTGGAAAGTAATGTCCTTGTGCACGAGAAGTTTTCTCACCCTGAAACACATTGACTGATGTTCCTGCAGGGGTATTTGCTCTAAGTTTATAACTCACTTTCCAGGCATTGAATAACTGTTGAGACTGTTCTATTATTGTGTATTACCCTATATTGAATTTTGGTTAGTCTTGAGTGAGTAGTTCTGCAGCTGTTGGGACTTGTTGGCCCCCTCCCATGCACCTTCTATCCCTCTCCAAGGAGAACAACCCCAACAGTAACAGGCCAGTTGTTGTGCCAGATGAGTCTAGGTGGATTCTACAAGGTCGTCTGTACTGTCAAAATATATCTTGAAATATATCCTAACTTGTTTTTCAAGCTCACTCAGAGGCCTATTTCAAATATTTCTATGTTTTTCAGCCATGAGGTTTAATTTATTTTTATTATAGGAGGATTACCTATATATTTTAGTGGACCAAATATTAATTTGGAGGGTGCAATCCAAAATAGTGGAAAACAGTACCCAGTCCCGGTGTAACCAGTGTTTCTCTATGAGCTGTTTCCCTCCAAAATAAAGTGTGTCATTTTGAAAGAAAGAAAAAGAAAGAAAGAAAGAAAGAAAGAAAGAAAGAAAGAAACAAACAAACAAACAAACTTAGACTCTGGAAATGCCCCATGTTACATCTGATATTAGAACATTTCTCCATCTCCTTGAACCTCATCTTTATGAAAATCTGCTGCATTCGCCAGTGTCTTGCAGGGGTGAGTCCTTGTGGAACTCACAGGCAGGGCTGAGTTTCTCATCATGGTTAGGACCCAGAAACAGCCTTTGTGGAGGCTCCTCAGACAAGAGGAAACCTTGAGAGTGTAAGCCACCCCCAAATTAGCCAGAATTCCAAGGGGAATTTGGACTTCCATCAAAGTGGAGTGGGATTTATGCCAATTTTATTTAGATTTTACTGGGCAAGAAGATCCTTCTGATGACAAGATGGAAAACTGGTTAGTGAAGAAAGACAGAAGTGGGCATAATTGAAGCAGTCTTGGAGAGAAATATTGCTAGCTAGAACCAAGGTAGGGATGGGTAAAATTTAGGGGCATATTCCTCAGCATTTAGTAGCTTGGGAATGGTTGGTTGTGGGCTAGCTCTTGTGTTTTGCACACACAGATACGTGCACACCATCTTCCTCCTCATATATAGGAAAGACTGTAGGCAAGCAGATATAGGAAGGGAGGAAGGCGAGTTCAGTCTGGTTTGATACCTAAGCAGTCTAAGATCTGTGGGACAGCTGAGCACAGATGCCAAGTAGGTGATGGGATATAGGCATCCCAAATTCAGAAGAGAGATCTGGGCCTACTTTCTGGAAGTGATTGATTATGGCATGATAGTTGAAGTCATGAGAATCAAGAAGACACCACAGTGTGGTATGCAACTAGCATCTACTAAGTGTTACGTACTTTTCAGACATAACTTCATTACTCCTTTCAACAGCTCTCTGCGGGAGATGTTATCATTTGCACTTTCCAGATGTAGAACTGAGCGGCAGAAAGGTGAAGCAACACATCTGAGGTCCCATAGCTTTAAGGTATGGATACCGAAGTGAAACCCATGTTTCTTGGAGTCCAAAGCCTATGCAATAGCATTGATTCTGTGCTCCCTGCACTTCAGATGTGTGCCCCAAACGATCTCTTACATTATTCCTTTGCAGCAGTGAGACAAGAATTTCACTTGAAAAGTGCTCATCTTTATTACATGAGGCGTTACGGAGCATTTGGCCGTAGTAGAAAGAGCAGGGATTTGCAAATAGAGCTGGATAAGAATGTCAGTTTCCACACTTACACACTAAACCTCTCTGAGCGTTAGTCGCCTCATTGATAAAAGTGGAGAAAAGAATGCCTACCTTACAAGGTTGCTATGAGATTAAAATAAAAAGGTGAATGAAGACACTTGCCATATTTTAGGCCTTCTACATAGTAAGTGCTTAATTTTAATGATTTAAAAAAGTGGAAATTACATTTAATGAATTTCTTGCTAGCCTCAGTGTAAAGCTCTCCGAATATCATAAAACCTAGCCCGTAATAAAGAAATTCAAAAGTTTCGCTTGTGTAAGAGTCCTCAAAATGATAACAAAACTCTAAAATAATAATTAGGTAATTTCTCAAGACCAGTGATAGGACAGGTTTGTTAGTGCTTGAATTAGTGACAGACACAATTCTTTCAGACATATTACTTTTTTTGTTTGTTTGTTTGTTTGTTTTTTGGAGAGATTTTTGCTATAGGGTGCGTGTGCTTGCCAGAAAGAGAGATAGAAAGCGAGAAATCACCCCCCAGGGGGGATGGCCACGCCACAATCCCTTCTCCTCCATTTTCCTCTCCTCTCAGGATCTTGGGCACACATACACACACACGCGCCTGGCGTGAGTTTAAGCTACCGGGTCCGGGACTCGAACCACAGTCGGCTACATGGGAGTTCAGCAACATAGCCATTATGCTAACTGCTGGTCCCAAGACAGACATATTATTTCTTGTTCTTCTCTTTAAAATAACCTCTGAACTAGTCTCATTATTTTTCTCCTATCGTATGCTAGAAGAGTATACTATGAATATACTTCATAATACACTGCAAAATACCATGAAGAGAAAGAGGGTTACGAAGTAATAGAATCTTGGGCTTATGGAAGCAACAGGATATAAAATGTAATAAGCAAAAAAAAGGGGGGGGATAAAAATTTTGCTTACTATGCTGTTGAACATAGGCAAGTTACATAACATTTCTGAGACTCACTTTTCTCATCTGGAAAATGGAGTGAATACTTTCTTCAACTGTCTTTTTGCGATAACTATAATGGGCATTTGTAAACCACCTAGTGGAGCTGGGTGCATTCGGAATGTTCAACAAAATACCCAGTTCTGATCATATGAAAGTTCTGTGTTTAAAAACTTGGGGGAAGGGGCGGTAGGTGGTGTGTTGGTTAAGGTGCTGAACTCCCACACAGCCAACAGCAGTTCGACTCCTGGACTTGTGGCCTCCTTTCTCCTTTCTCCTTGTCTTTTACTGATCAAATAAAAATAATCATAATACTAAATAAAATTAAATGAATAATCCTTTAAAAAATACCTTGTGAGAAAAAAAATCACTGAGCTGCTTCGTATTTACCAAATAAAAGCCAAAAGCTTTAGCTTTGCATTCAAAACTCTCCACATTTTCCCTTCAGTTTACATCCTATCCTACCTGCCTGGACTTCTCTATCACAAATTCCATGAATTCCATTAAACAGCCAAACTTACCAGACTTTATATGCCCCTGGTGTTTTCCTGCCTCTGTGCAGGAATATTTATGTATTCTTTCCAGCAGAAATATTCCTTCCCTCACTTCAAATGTCTGACATATATCTCTAATGAAATGCTAACTTGTCTGTGAAGTCTTTATGACCCCTCCAGAAAGAATCAGCCTCTTTCTTACTGAGGCTCACGACCTTCTATCTCAGCCCATTGCAGGGCGTGCCATTCCGTATGTGGGATCTACAACCCTAGTAACAAGCACACAGCTCTTTCAGGAAGAGGTAGAAACAGTCTGAAGTGGCTTTTCTTCATCCAAACCCCGTCATCTCAAATCGGATATTTATAGCATCTACTTAAAGGAATACGTAATGACGAAATATGTTCCGATCTTGCATATAAAACAATAGAACTAGAACATTCTGCATATTCATCCTCATTTCACAGTGTTGACTTCCAGTTGTCACCATCTCTTCCTTTCCAATGCGTGAGTGATGTGTTCAGCCAGTACTGATGCTATTTTGAATTATAAGAAGGCTCGAACAACAATCTGATATTTATGTTTTATAAATGAAACTCAAACATATCTTTGTCTTTAGTAACAGCTGTAAAAAGACAGTATGCAATTTACTCCACTCAGTGAAAGGAAGCCATTCTTTGGAAAGATGGGCATTTCTATAAATCATGCGGTGGCACCTGGTGTTAAGGCAATATCATTAGTTTTACTCAACATATCGAATTTGTTCATGGAAACTTGATCACTTAATCTCTCCTTATTTCCAGTGTCAATAGGCATTTCAAAAGGTGCATAATAGAAGTTTTGCATTATTGCAATCATTTTTAAAAATGAATTTTACCTTTAGAAAATTTAGAATATAATTTGATGGCACTGCTAACATCTTTTCAGAGGGCTTTAACGTTATTTATTTCTTCTGGCAAAGAGAGAAAGAGGTGCCAGCCATAGGGCTTTCACACTGCAGCCCACCCGCCCTCAGCCAGCCTGGAGCACGGGCCTGCGTGTGCACATGTGCAGTGCTCAGGGAGGTCCTGACGCACACCCAGGACCGTTCCCGTGTGGGCCTCGTTCCACGGGCCTGCGTGCGCACATGTGCAGTGCTCAGGGAGGTCCTGATGCACACCCAGGATCGTTCCCGTGTGGGCCGAGTTCCGCTTCTGCTGCACCACCTGGCCCCTTTCATAGGATTCTTTACAAAAATGTTTAGTTATCTTTCCACACATTTGCCTATTATCTTATAGCCTCTTTTAGGAAAGACAGGCGTTCTTGGTAGCTTGACACGAGTACACCATCCTAATGTACAATAATCTGCATTATTTGCATTAAATAAAAGATGTCTATTGACAAAGCTTTCAAGTTATAATGAACATTTAATAATGTCACAGCAGGCTGTACTTTCATCAGTGGATAGGTATAAGATCCATGTACTTTAAAAAAAAAAAAAAGATGATTTTTTTTTTTTTTTTTTTTTTTTGTGCATGAGCATGCCAGAGAGGCTGAGAGAAACAGAGACATAGAATGAGAAATCACCCCCCACGGAGGATGACCATGCCTCAAACCCTTGTTCTTCATTCTCCTCTCAGGATCTTGGGCATGAATGCACATGCGCCTGGCGTGAATTTTAAGCTGCTGGGTCTGGGACTCTAACTGTGGTCTACTATGTGGGAGTCCAGCAACATAACCATTATACCACCTGCTGTTCTCAAGATCCATATGCTTTTTATTATTTATTTACTTATTTATTTATTAAGAATTATTTTGCTTAACTTTATTTATTTTATTTTAATTTGACCAGATAGGGACAGAGTAAAAGAGAGAGAGAGAAAGAGATGGAAAGTGAGAAAGCAAGTTGCCAGGTCTGGGACTTGAACTGTGGTTGGCCATGAGAGAGTCCAGTGGCCTTAACCACCACACCATCTGCCAGCCCCCCATATACTTTTTAAAACCAACATGCATGTGCTTGAAATTCTGAAACATGACTTTCCAATTTTGCAAACACCAAAATAGAATACTTATCATCAATATTAATTTTCTATTGTTAGCTACATTATTTCTATTTTTTTCTCCTCGCTGGCTACTCCCCTTCTCTCTTCTTTTGTTCCTCTTTCTTTCCTGTGTTGCTTCTCTTGGTCTGCTTTGCACTATGTTTAATTAGTTCTGTACAATTCTTGGCAGATTTTAGCCTTAAGGACAGGGAACCAGCTACCACTTATTACCTATCCAGAATCTATCACACTACTTTACTATTAAAAACTTAATATGTAACATTAAATCCATCCATCCTTCAAACTGACCTGCACTTACAAAAATTTTGACCACATATTCTTACTGTGGCTGTTCAGTCTATTTCTATGTATCAGAGTATTTATTATATAGTTCAGTTTCTGGATTATTAAGGCAAAAACCATATCATTACATAACAAAATGAATTAAAAAATATACAATAGCCAGAAAAAGATAGCTATTAAGGGGAAAGACATGGGGACCAGTGGATGATACAACGATTACATCCCTAGACTCCCACATGGCCAACCGTGGTTTGATCTGGAGGCTTAAAATCATGCTGGGTGCATGCTCATGTGTGCCCAAAAATTCCAGGAGGAGAATGGAAGACAAGGGATTGCGGTGTGACTGTCCCTCCCTGGAGGGTGATTGCTCACTTTCTGTCTCTCTCTGGTGAGCACATGACCCGATAGCAAAAATGTCTAATTAGAAAAAAAAAACAAAAAACAAAGAGGACAGACATGGAGATAAGTGATAAGTGGAGTGAATGAGGGACTCAGATAAAGAGGAAAGATTAGAAATATAAAGGAAGAAAGGTGGGAGAGAATGAGCAAAATGTGCGAATTGGGAGTAATAGTGAGCAGTAAAACAGTGACAAAATAAGAGTGATATTTTATATCTTTGCTGACCACAATTTCCACAAGTATTATTATTTAATACTTGACCAACGAACTCATTAAATATTACTATCTCATTTGTTTCCTTATCCACTGTTCACTTTTCTTCTTTTCTCCTATGAATATGTTATATTTGTTTTTGATTTTCAGAGGAGTTTTTTTTCATATGGACTCAGATAAACCATAAATAAATTATATGTTGCCATGGGAACTAATAGGAATTTAATTGTCTAACTGCCCATGCAGTGACTGTCCATTCACTTGGTAAGATGGTGCCCCGAGATTCGAGTATTGGATAAGAGATTGGACTTCAGGGCTCCTTTCAGTTTGTAACTTCGAAGAGCTATGAATTAATAAAAGCTGAACCTATGAGTAATTTCTAAGACTACTAAGAGATGCATGCCAGATTTCCTTTCAGGCCAACACATCCAAGATCTGTTTTCTTCAAAATGACAATGTATTCTAAGCATTTTCCATTAGCTTAAACTTCAAGGAAACAAATCATGGACCATTCATTTGCTGGAAGAATTTTTAATACTTTATAATAATTCAATATTTTCCAAGTATAGTGCTGTATAATTTATAAAAATATGATTAATTGTTATGTATTTAGTACATAACAAAATGATTCTCTGTTTCATTGCAAAAGAAATACCATTAACCTGAGGCAGCTGTTTAGGTGACGGATGTGTCTACTTTTATGCCTGCCCCATTTAGCATTCAAAGTGAGAGATTTTCAGTTGTTAGGCAGTTATAATTAAGTCCATATTGGCTGCTGTAATTCAAGAGAGAAAAGAATAACATAATAAATGGGACCAGCAGATGGCATAATGGTTACGTTGCTGGACTCCCATGTTGTCAACCATGGTTCAAGTCCCATATGCTATGGCTTAAAACTCATGCCAGGCACATGTGTATTCATGTCCCAAATCTGAGGAGGAGAATGGAGGGGAACGGATTGTGCTGTGATCATCTGTCCTGGAGGGGATTTCTCACTTTCTGTCTCTGTTTCTCCAGCAAGGGCACATGCCCTACAGCAAAATTAAAAAAAAAAAAAAAAAGACAACTCAATTTTCCATCTCAAGAAAGTAGAAAAAGAACAAACTAAAGCCAATGTGGCAAAAGGAAAGAAATCATAAAAAGTAGAGCAGAAATAAAATACAGAAAAGAAAATCAGTGGGAAAAAAACAACAATAAGAGTTGATTTTTTTGAAAAGATAAAAACAAACCTTTAACCAGGATAACTAAGGAAAAACTAGTTAAGATTCAGGTAAGCAAAGACCAAGAGAGACATTACAGTGAATGTCCCAGAAATAAAAAGAATCATAAGACTAATATAAACAAATACATGTCAATAAATTCAATAACCTAGTGGAGTTGGATAAATTCCTAGAAATAGCAATTTAACAAGACAAAGTCATAACAAAACAGAAGCTCCTAACGTAGTTATTACTAGTAAAGGGTCTTAATTATTGGGTTGTTGGAAAAGATATGAGACAATATTTTTTTTTGAGAGGTTTTTGCTATAGGACGTGTGCGCTCGCCAGAGACAGAGATATAGAAAGTGAGAAATCACCCCCCCAGGGGGGATGGCCATGCCACAATCCCTTCTGCTCCATTCTCCTCTCGGGATCTTGGGCACACACGCACACGCACCTGGCGTGAGTTTAAGCCACCGGGTCTGGCACTCGAACTGCGGTCAACTACGTGAGAGTCCAGCAACATAGCCATTATGCTAACTGCTGGTCCCAATTTTTTTTTTGTTTTTCTATGTGTAAATGTGTCATGACTTTTCTGACAACCCAGTATTCTTAAAACAACCTCCCAGCAAAGAAAAGCCCAAGATCATATATCTTCAACCAGTAAACCGTAACAAAAAAGAGTTAACACCAATCTTAAGTTTCTTCCAAAAAGTTAAAGAGGCGGGAACACTTCCAGGTTAATTTTCTTAGTCCCTCATTCACCTGATACCAAGCCGAAGACACCACAGGAAAGGAAAACCACAGACTGATTTCCTTGGTGAACATAAATGTAAAAATCCTCAACAAAATACTAATAAATTAAATTCCATGGCATGTTAAGAAAATTATCTATCCTGGTCAAATGAGATTTATCCCTGGAATGCAAGGATCATTCAACATATGAAAATCAACTAATGTGATATATCACATTAAAAAAATGAACAATAAAAACCATCTGATCATCTCAATAGATACACCAGAACACTGAAATATTGCCTGTCCCTGTTTAATAAATACCAAGTGTCTTCACTCATTTGCAGAAACTAAAAGACTCAATAGAAGAGATGTAGAAGAGCAATGGTAGATATTAGATGCTGGGGAGGAGTACAGGTGAGGAGAAACTGATTAAAAGACACACACTTGCATGTAGACAAATGGAATGCATTTTGGAACTGTATACCACAGTAGGGAAATACATTTGGTGGTAAAATAATATATACTCCCCTCCCACCCCCAAAACCCAGTAGAGTGATCTTCAGCTGTGTAACAACAACATGTTGTTGAATGTTGAGGGTGGTGAATGTGCTTATTCCTTTGATTTGATCATTGCACATGGTATTCCTGCTTTCAAAAACTACACTACACTTCACAGAGGCATAAACAATTATTTGTAAATGAGAAATTACAATAAAAAAGCTCAGCAAATTCTCAATATACATTATAAAATTATTAACAACAGTTT
>NW_006207719.1:131954-133824 GCF_000334495.1 Tupaia belangeri chinensis
CTGCTGAATATTAGATAACTAGATTGATTCATCCTGTATAACTGCAAGTTTTTCCTTCCCCAATAACTACCATTCTCCTCTCGGTTGCTATGTTTTGATATTTTTGGGGTTTTTTGGTTCCAATTCCACATATAAATGAGTTCATGATGTATCTGTTTTTCTTTGTCTGGCTTATTTCACTTAGCTTAATATTCTCTAGATTCATCCACATTTTCTCATGTGGCAGGATCTCTTTCTTCTTCAAGGCTGCATAATATTCCATTATGGTATTGTGTATATATACCACAATTTCTTCATCGATTCATTCGTCAACAGACACAGGTTGTTTTCATATCTTGGTAATTATGAATAGTGCTGCAGTGATGGGAGTGTGGATCTATCTCTAAGTTACTGATTTCATTTCCTTTGGGTCTATGACATACCCAGAAGAGAGATTATTAGACCATATGGCACTTTTAATTTTCCAAGGAACCTCCATACTGTTTTTCCATATTGACCATACCAATTTGCATTACCACTAACAATGAGAATTTTCTTCACATCTTTGCCAACACTTACTTTTTTTTTTTTTACTTTTGATAATAGCCATCCTAGTAGGTAAGAGATGAAATGGAAATAAGTCATTAAGTAAACATTTAATAACTACCTACTTTGTCAGGCCTTTCCATAAACATAGAAGATTATCTATTTTCTATTCCTTACCACCAGTCCTTCACACACAGTGCTTTTTGCTAGGCAGGGGAAGATAGATTAGGGAGGAAGACAAAATTATAATGCTAAGTGGAGTCTTCTGAAGAAAGTTCCATAGGGAAAGCTCCTAGTATTAGAAGACATCCTCTTTAACATACGCTATAATGAAGTTACACTGGAATGTGCTAAGTAGAAGTACATACATATGTAATACTTGGCATTTCAATACCTTATAAGGCTGAAGAAATAAGATATTCTCTCTATATATTCTATATTGTATAATATTTCTGTAAATGTTTTACACTACTGTTATAGTCACCTAAAGCAAACGCAATTAGGAAATTTTGAAAACTGAAATCACTCTACTTCAATGCAACAGAAGACATTTTCAGTTGTTTCTGCTAGGCAGCTCAACTGGAATTATATTTCAAAATAAATATTTTCAGAGAAGGCAGACAATTTCTCTCTTCTAAATGGCAATTCTTTTGAAATTAACCTAATATAACATATTGAATCATTAATTTGTGGAGAATGAAACCAGTAATTAAAAAAAAGATAATAAAATGTAATTCACGCACATAGCTGGCAAATTTGGTTCTTAAATAATTCACTCTTTGGAGGAATGTAATGGTTTTGAGGAATAGGTTTGTGAAAAATTCAAATACTCGTGGGCCCAGCCGTAATAGCAACAATAGCACTAGTGCCCTTCAGTGCTGGAAGCCATATGGTGACTGGAGTTCAGATCCTGTGTCAGTTTGAAAACACATGCCAGGCTTGTGTGTGGGCACCCAGGACCCTGAGGACCTGGAGGGTGGGGGAAAGGAGATTGTGGTCTGATGAGACTCTACTGAGGGTGTTGCTCTCTTTCCATCTCTCTCTCTCTTTTTTCTCTCATGTGTGCATGCACAAGGTTGCTATCATAAACAAAGAAAAAATAAAGAATCTACTTTTGAATACATCCGTCAGACAAGTCTGGGCATCATTAGTCAGCCTTAAGTTTAGTCAGTTACATCAAAGGGTGTGTCTTTTCTTTCTAGATCTAATCTTGTGTCAGTACTGCCTTGCTCATTAAAACTTTCTCTTTCTTGTTAGAGATCAGGCGAGATCAGTGAAGTCTGGTGGTAAAACAGTTAAACTCAGAAATACAGCAACATTTAAAGCCAAGGTGACATATTCCTGC
>NW_006207719.1:133855-144244 GCF_000334495.1 Tupaia belangeri chinensis
CTTGATATTTTGCTTTCCACCTACATTGCTTTGCCTTTTGATTCCCTGTAAATGGGCTGCAATTGAGCAATGAGAACCCGCTTCGATCTTTTTTTCCTGGATTTACTTTAGCACAACTTTGGAGTGGAGTATTCTTTTATGACATTTATACTTTCTAACACCTTCTCCCTCCTGAAACCCATCACAAAGAGAGAATCATGGCCGTTTGTTGCTATCCTACTTCACTTGTCATCGCCAGTCTTGTGGGAAGAACTCATGTTCAGTCCACAAGGTTGGGTTCTCTTATTCTTTCCAGGCAGCCCTCTGCTGAGGGCTCCATGATTCATGCACTGAATGAAAACAGCAAGGAGTTGCTAGAAGGTGGGTGCATGCACTGTGTGCCAGCGTGCAGAGAAGAGGGGGCGAATGGCATGTGGTGATTATCCCAAACAGGAGTAATGGAGGCTCTTTCCGGGTGTTACTGTCCTGACTCTGTTGTTGTTATTGTTATTGAAGAAAAGAGAGAAGTACGACTTGGCCTGCTCTCTCCAAGCTCACCTACTGGCCCTTTCCTTGTATGTTCTCTGCAGGTACAAAGAGATGGATCCTAAGGATCTGAAGATGTCTTTTCCTACTTTCCTCTTAGGGATCAGGAAAGTCAGGAGGACTGAATGATCCCCCCATTATTTTAGTTGCGGCAGCAGACGCTACCCTGAGAGCCTCATGGGGAGATCTTTGCTCCTCGTCTGTTTGGTGGACAGGAGCAGGGACTAGAAGATGTGGGGAAGTATACTTTACTTATTCTGCTTCTTCTATGAATTCTCTTCACTCTGACAATGAGACTTCAGTAATATACTCACAGAGGTGTGCATATATGAGCGAAATTTAAGGTACCAGAAAATTAAAAGTACTTCAAGTACCACACACACACACACACGCATTTTAGACATATACATTTTCTAAGGAAAAGTTTTGAGATTATTTATTTCTTTCAAACTGAAGAACAGTCGAATAATTACCTGAGAAAGTACACTGCTATTATGCATCGTTCTAAATACAACGATACTATATTATGAGGCATTAGAGTACCATGTGCTTTACTAGTTAAAGAAACTTATATATTTGATATATTCTGTTAGTATACTACAAATTGTACTTTATAAATATCAGTTTTATAAATGTTTTCCATCCCCAAAGCCATAAATTCACCTAACTTAGATTTGGCTAATATCTTTCAATGGAGCTGCTTCAGTTCTCCTATTTTAATATTTGGCTGACTTTTTTTCTAGACATGCCAGAGACCTGGCCTAGGGAGATAAGGATTACATTATTAAGGATAACTTACAATACAGAAACCAAGCAGAACTTTGCTGTAACAAGCTCATGTCAGTTCAGGTTGGTTCAGTTCAGTGAAGTTATTTTTTTCTAAGTGGGGATACCAAAATATATTTTGTAAAGTAGCAAAAGTACCCATTTATTGTGGCCATATGGTTGATTGTTCGTTCAAAAGGGATAGTGAGTCTTACTTAGATATAACTCCATTTAATACTAGGTTAAGTCATATATTGATGAAATTCAACCAAATACATCTTTGAAACTAAAGGCTTTGGAAATAAATATCGAATAACTTCAGCTCTTCCATCTCCATGCAATACATGCTTCTTCAGTGTCTATTATGTGAGGTTCTAAAGCTGTTGCTATCACTTAAATATGGTCTCCCAAAATTCATGTGTTCAGATATAGTTGTGACTGACTCAAGAGGGTGAAAACATAATCCAACCATTTTGTTAAGGGTGGGGGCTTTGGAAGGGGACCAGGATTAAGGTCATCAGGGAAGGATATCCATAATTAACTCCATGGGTTTCTAAGAAGATGAAAGTAGAACAGAACAGAGACACATAGATACAGACATGCTCTTCTTGTCCTTCACCATGTTTGCCACCAGGAAGATTTTTCCTAGCTCAGGTCCCTAGACCTTGGATCATTAAATCATGAACTAAATAAATATGCTTTTTTTTAAAAAAATATTTTTAAAAATTTACCAGGGGATGCATTGTGGTCATCAGAGAGACAGAGAAAGAGGGAGAGGCAGGAAGCATCCCCGATGGGGCATAGTCATATCACAGTCGTTTCTCCATTTCTACATGCTGTTGGGATTTGGGACACAGATGCATAAATGCCCAGTGTGTTTTTCAGGTTGCTGGGGCTGTGACTTGAACCAAGAGGTCAGTCATGTGGGATTTTACTCCTTTAACCACTAGGCTATGGGACTGACTCCCCAAAAATCGATCCTTATAAATCACTCCCTTTCAGCATTTTTCTGTTATTACAGAGTAGAACATCTGTGTACTTTATTTATACACTTGCCAATGCAGCAAATTGACAAAGCAAATAAAGACACAGTAATAGATCCTAGACTAAAATATCAAAGTATTGACTGAATGGTCAACTTTAAAAATAATAACCCATTTCAATGAGTCCTAATGTTTTAATAAAAAGTACAAAATTTTTATAGATCACTCTATAAAACTAGGATAAATATAGATGATAAAACATTAACAACAAAGGAAAAAAATCCCTCATAAGCCCATCACCTGTAGATAACCATAACTTCACTTTCTGACTCTTTCATTATGCTGTTGTTCAATTAAAATGGACCATATTATTTTATAACATGCTTTTTCTCAATTAATATATGGGGAAAACCTCTGTATATGCATAAATATTCTCTGCTTGTGTTCTTTTTAAATGATCTTACATTATTCCACTTTTTGATACTTGAAAGTTCATAGGATTTGCCATTTACAGAGTCCATACTGAGACAAACAGTCCTATTTTTCTTAGTCATTGCCATTCAAAGGGTGCTCTATGGAGTAAAGCCAGTTTGAAACTATTTATTAGTCATCTGTTGTTGTCGATTTAGGCTCCTATAACAAAATACTATAGAGTATGTGGCTTATAAACAACAAAAATTTATCTTCATAATTCTGGAGGTTGGGAAGTCCAAGAAGGCACCAACAGATTCAGTATCTGGTGAGGGCTATTTCCCGGTTGCTAGTTGGCCACCATTTTTCTGTGTCCTCACATGGTGGGAGGGCAGAGGATCTGTCTGAGGCTCTTTCATATAGACACTAATTCCATTCATAAGGGATCCACCTTTGTCACCTAATCTCCTCTCAAAGGCCTCATCTTCAAATATCATCACTCTGGAAATTAGGTTGCAATACATGAAGCTGCTGGAGACGTGTGTATATGGCACTGTTTGTGATAAAGTTAGAATACCAAAGGAAGGTTAGCAGTTAAAACTTTTAAAGCAATTAATCAGACTATAATATATCTGCTTCTATTAATAATGAAAAACACAGGGGCTTGTATTTGTATGTCTGCTTGAATTTAATTAAAGTTTTTATGAATATATTTTTTAAAATTTTAAAGTTTTTATTCACTGAGAGAGAGAGAGAGAGAGAGAAAATGAGCCAAGAACCCACAACAGGATCCAACTACACTATGATCCTCAATCCAGCAAGACAGGACCATGATCTGACATGTTCAGGTCAATGTAGGATCCAAACCCTGCGTCTTCCTATGTGGTTCCATTTGAGGAGAAAAACCTTTGTCCTTTACCATAGATAGTTCAAAAAGTATAACTGAAAACTGTGGCACATATACACTATGTAATATTACTCAACTATAAGAAACAATGAGCTCCTATCCCTTGATTCAAAGCAGATGAGTATAGACAATTTAATATTATGCGAAGTAAGCCAGATTTTGAAAGAGACATACTGTATATCCCCATTCAATTTATACCAAATATCTGCACTCTATGGCAGAAACGAAAGATCTGAAGTAGAGAAGATAAGTGTCTACCAGAGATCATAAGAGAGGAGCGTGAATGGCTAGAAAGTGGGGGTTGTAGAGGGTGGGTGTAAGGCACAAAGGATAAAAACATTTAACAGACAAAAAAATGTAAAGTTCTCTGTATGTGTGTGTGTGTGTATATATATATATATATATATTTTTAATATATATATATATAAAGCTATATATACATATATATACACACACACACACACACACATATATATATGGTACATAATGAGGGACTTTATATAATATATGAAATTAATAAAAAAATATATAACCAATCTGGCTGGTCTGACTAGAACTTCCTGGCCAGGAAATCACAGTCTGAGGCAATAGAAACACTTTTCAGTGATGTAGCAACTAAAATTTTGAAGACTATGGGTTAGTATTTGGAGAAACAAGTGTTCTTCTATCCATGTACTGAGCTATCATTTCTCACTAGCACCTGGTTATTTCTTCTAACTTTGGAATACCGGTTACTACCGATTAATCAATCTTTCTCAGAAATTCTGAATCAGGAGAAAGCAAAAACAATGTTTGTTTTATTTTGTTTCAGAAATAGAGCATATTGAGAAAAGGGAAAAACTGATACAGGTAAAGAGATTATGTGGAGAGATTGCTAAGAAGAAAGCAAGATGCTTTGCTACTTTCATTTACATAAAAATACTATAGCCAACCTTAACCAAAATGCAAAAAACAAAAAACAAAAACCCACAAAACTACAGATTTATATTCCATGCAGTGCAAGACAGCAGAATTGTAGATAATAAATAAGTTATTTTTGAAAGAATAATGAGATATTAACCAGATTTCTGATGTGTCATGTCAGTTCAGTTACACAAATAATTTATTTTTATAAGACTGACACAGTAAATCTAGAGATAGTAACTGATTTTTCCTTTACATTATAAAGGGACTCCATATATAGAGAGAGAACTAAAGAAAATAAATATTATAAAAATGTGTGTGATTTTTATGTGTAAATGTTTGTGATTTACACACAATTTTATAGTTTTCCTTTGCTTCAGTTTTCAATATATATTAAAATTGCATTTTCAGAAACTATCCCAAATAACATAAAATCATGACTTATGAGTCAAAATGTTCACAGAAAGGTCTGTCATAGTTTTGATAGTTACAATTACTCATCCTCTGATAGTGAGCGAGTCTGTTACCCAATCTCTGCTTTCCTGCCCAGGTTGTGATAATAGGAACTTCTCCACATATGACAATGACTAAGCAAGATGATCAGATCTTCTCCACTATTAGCAGCTGAGTTAGAGAAACAAGAGACACTGGCATCTTCAAGACTACACCAACAGAGCACCTTGACAGAACTGTAAAAGGCAGAGCTATATCCCATGGCAGAGCTGCTAATGTGTCTTTAAGACAACACCATATATTTTGAAATGGTCTGACTCTGTCATCCTTGCAACTTAAAGGGAACAACTTATGATGGCTTACTGTATTTTTAAGTCAAACTCTTGTTTTTGCCTATTTAAGTTGATTCAGATTTTCACTGTTCCAATCAGCGATGCATTGAACTTCCTCATAACTAAATTTTTGTACATATTCTATAACTCTTTTAAATTTCAAAGCATTTCACAGACATTCATTTGGTTGGAATTTTGGTAGTTGTTGAGAAAAATCAACTCAATTTAGTCAGCTTGTCCAAAAGGCTATTCTGAATTAAGTGATGTTTAAATGAGGGTGTGTTTTATTAAACATACTAACATCTACCAAAAAATGTAAAACCTTCCCATGCATATGTATGTGAGTAATACTTTTCATGTCATCTGTGAACAATGTCTGATGCTCACTGGTTTGCAAACCTCTGATGAAAGAACTTTGTTCATTTTTCTAGAAATTATCGATCTTTGCTACTCTGCCATTCACCTTCTGAGAAAAGATTTGTTCATCCTTACATACACACGAGACATGTCCTCACAATGAGCTTACTCTCAGTGGTACTTTGTTGATAGTCGATCAAACTCAAAGTGCTGAATAAAGATCTACATATATTTTGAAATTTCATGTAAAAATGGAAAATTGGTACATTTAGACTTTATATATTTTATTTGGATTTACATTTGCTTTCCAGTAGCAAAGTAATTGTTTATAAATTATTAGAAGTGTTATGCAATTGTGCTAACATTTGGTAGAATCTGTTCTAGAAATATAAGAATTAATATAGTAAAGTATATGTTACTGGACTATTTGTTTTCATGTGATAAACTTCTATGCATACTAGATAAAAAGAAGAATCTGATATGCAGGCTTCACTAGGAGCTCAGTGATTGCACTGTGGCCTGGAGACCAAACAAATATAGATTGTCCTCAACTTATGATGCTTTGGTTTCAGATTTTTCAACATTTCAGTATTGCAAAAGCCGTGCACATTCAGTAGAAATCACACTTCAAATACTCAATCATCCTGTTTGTCATTTTCAAAACAGTATCCCAAAATTACCAGCCAGTAGCATGGTGATTAAGCCTGCTAGATCCCACATGGCTGACCCTGTGTTTGAGTCTGGATCTAGTGACGTAAAAAAACACCCTGGGCGTGCGTGCATGTGTGTGTTTGTGTGTGCCTCTTCTCTTGAAAACAGAGGAGAAAGGGTTATAAAATGACCATCCTCCATGGGGGAGTGCTTTCTTATTTTCCTTCTGCTTCTTTCTCCAGCAAGTGCATGTACCCTCTGGCAAGATTAAAAACAAATAAATAATAAACATGAAATATCCGACATTTTAGTATAAAGTAGGCTTTGTGTTAGATGATCCCAAAAGTAGGCTAAGGTGTTCTGAACAAATCGAAGACTGGTTAGGCTAAAGTATGATGTTTGGTAGGCTGGGTATATTAAATGCATTTTCAACTTACAATATTTATACTATATGATGGGTTTATTGGGATGGTCCCCATTCTAAGTTAAGCAGCATACATATTCAGCAAAAAGACAGAAAGTTTTTGAACATTTTAAAACTTAAGGCACAGGACAATATTTTATCTTAAACACAAACACCAGCTACTAAGCTCCAGCTCATAATGGACATTGGTATCTAAGTGTCCTAGTTAGCCACAGATTATTACCTAAGACGGCCGTGTTACAAAACACAGCATGGATAGGGTCTAGATGCTCCTCTAGGTTGAGAAAGTAGGTTTAAAAAAATGATTACTAAGAATAGTAAACAGTTATTCATACAGTTAATTATCCTTTTGGTTGAGATTCTAAACCTTGCATTAAGTTTTTCTAATACTAATATTTTCCAAGGTAAAAAGTCATATAAAAGAGAAATAATCGCTTTCGATGATTTAAATTTATAGCAATATAGAAAAACTCTGAGCTTCCTTTTATGCTTTCATTGCTTTGATAATTGCATACTATATTATCTGTTCCACTGAATTATAACAATTATTAGAAACATTAAAATTGTGGTTTTTGAAAGTCACTGAGAGTCTCTTAGTTTGACAATTTGGTTGTTCATCCACTAAATATTTTAATTATGGAAGGAGATCATTAATGTAGCTTTTAATTGTAAAACCTCTACATAGTTCATGATGCTTCAAGGAGAAGTGATTACATAGTATGGTTTTTCAAAAGACATAATTTCTGAAGATGAATGCTTCCAAGAGTGAGCAAAATAACTAATAAGTGCTGCCTAAGATAAAGAGAGAAGGCACTCACTCTGTTCCTCACTCTAGCCAAGCCAAGGTGCATTGTTTCAGAGATAAGGCAAGTCTTCATGGGCCATAATTCTTTTTTTTTTTTTTTTAAGAGATTTTTACCATAGGACACATATGCTCACCAGAGAGGTGGAGAGAGATAGAGATGGAAAGAGAGAAAGTGAGAAATCACTCATTTTCTGGGGGCGATGGGTCAAGGGATGGCCATGCCACAGTCTCTTTTCCTCCATCCTTCTCTTGGGATTTTGAGGATGCATGCACCTACTCCCAGCATGAATTTCAAGCCACTGGGTTCAGGACTTGATCTGTGGTTGGCCATGTGAGAGTACAGGGTTTTAACTATTAGGCTACCTGCTGGCCCTCAATTTTTACTTTTTAGAATCTAACACTGTGATGTTCAAGCAAGTTTCCATGTATGAAATAGCTTTTTTAAGTTAAGGACCAGTTACGCACTTCTTGACCAAGTACATAGGGACCCTTGTTCTAGGACTCTTAATAGTAACCATTCCTCAATTGATTACATTTTTTAAATTGAGGTCAACTTGAAGATATGAAGTACAGTTTTAAAGAACTAATTACTAGCTCTACATATTTCACAGAAATTTTATCCTAAACAAAGCTAACTCTTACTAAATCATTTTAGAATTCAGATTTAGAGTGGTTCAGATATTTTTAATTAACTATTTGATTTTTTTAAATTGGCAAATAAAAACTATGTTTATAGTGTGCAACATGATGTTTTGATACATGGCTGCATTGTGAGATGGTTTAAGTCAAGCTATTTAGCATATGAAATACCTCACATAGTTACTATTTTTCTGTGGTGAGACTATTTAAAACTACTCAGTTAATTTCAGAATATATTGTGATTAACTATGGTCACCACAATGTAAAAATGGGTCCCTTGAACTTATTCTTCCTATCTAACTGAAATTTTCTATTCTTTGAACAAAATCTCCCCAAACAGGCCAAATAATGATGTGAAAAACACACTTATCCCACCACCACTACCACCTCCGCCGCCATCTTTAAGAAATATTTATCATCCTATCCTTGTGACAATATTTCAGAATCCTTGGGTGGTCTCAAATTTTCCCTTCAGCCTTCCTTTTGCTTGACTTCTCCATAGAACCTGCCTTTGTTTGGTGCTCTTTCCTCAGTTTCTATCACAGAACAAACTCCCAACAGAGCTCCTACTTTCCCAGTCATTTTTCTCTTGGCTCCCTTCCTCTGCTATCCTTTTGCCTTCTTTATGTACTTGAGTCTTAGATTCTCCTCTTTTGTGTTCTACCTCTACTCTCACTGTAGGGGATTTCCTTTTGGGTTGTGGTTTAGTAGCCAATTACTTTAGCAACTTTCTCTAGCTCTGGTATTTAAGTACCCTCCTTCGTATTCAACTGCTTACCTGAAATACTGACTTGAACTTGAGAAAGGCTCTTCACACTCCAGATATGTTAAAAGCTAACAGTTAACACATTGCCCCTAAACCTACTCGGCATAAGATACTTATTTGTTACAGAAAATGGTCCTCCATTTGCCCAATCTGGAAACATGGGAATCATTTTCAACTCCTTTTTGACTTTCCCTCTTCCTTGTCATATCTAAATTATCCTGAAGTCCTATTCTTTCTGTCTCCTGAGTATCTCTTGATTCTGTCCAGCTTCTCTCTCCTAACCTTGCTTAAACTCCTCAGGTAGTCTCCTCTTAGACCCGTATAGCTGTCCTCTACATTGCATTACAAACCTTTTCAGTTTATAAAACTGGCCATATCCCTCTCTGCCTCAAAGCCTTCAATGGATCCCTATTGTTCTTAAAGACACAAAGAACTTCTGTGTGGACTGCCTTAGGTCACATATCATCTTAACCTTGAGAACCTTTCCAGCCTCGTCACCTTCCACGTCCCCTCTTGCTTTCTGTACTCCAGCCATAAGGTTTTTCAGCCTCTTAACTGGAATATTCTCCCTCCTATCATGAAATTTATGCATAAGCCTTTTTTCTAAGTGGTTTTTCTGCTCCTGTCCCTCCTTTGATTAGTTTATTTCCACTCACCTTTCAGATTTGAAAGTACATTCATCCCTTGCCCAGAAAAAGCCTTTCTGGATCTTCGCCACTCTGCCCTGACTTAGCAAAGTTCTGTGAGCCTTTTGCATGCCATAAGGTCTTTCAGCCTCTTAACTGGAATATTCTCCCCCTCCTATCATGAAATTTATGCATACGCCTTTTTTCGAAGTGGTTTTTCTGCTCTTGTCCCTCGTTTGATTAGTTTATTTCCACTCACCTTTCAGATTTGAAAGTACATTCATCCCTTGCCCAGAAAAAGCCTTTCTGGATCTTCGCCACTCTGCCCTGACTTAGCAAAGTTCTGTGAGCCTTTTGCATGACATTTGGTAATTTCTCTCATAACAGTCTTCCAGCTTATACTGATATTCTACTATGTTTTATGATTTCATTAATGTGTATATTACTCATTTGTCTAAAACTCCAAGAAGGCAGGAGTAGCGTGTGCTGTTATCATTTTTATCTCAAGCCTTAGCACGGTGCTCGGTACATGATAAGCACTCAAGGGATGTCATTAGAAGGAATGAATGAATAGGAGCTTCGGGAGAGTCAAACACACTGGTTCAGGTGGTGTGGCAGACCTTCCTCATTGTCCTCAACACTTGATATCTACGGTGACTCCTGATTTTTAATGGGCACATGAATGCTGATAAGTAAGGCTGCATTTCCCAGTTTTCCTTGCAGCTCCCTAGGTTTATGTGACCAGTTCCTTGTCACTGGGATGGAAGAAGGAAGTGCAACTTCCAGACAGTGTTCTTCAAAGAAAGAAATGTGCTTTCTTTCAGTTATGTTTTCCTTCCTGC
>NW_006207719.1:144275-205103 GCF_000334495.1 Tupaia belangeri chinensis
AATGTGGATGAAAATGCTGAAATTTCAGCCTTTGTCTTGACTGTGCAGTAACTATAAATGGAAACGGTGCGTGGAAGAGAGAGGAGGAGGCCAAGTTCCTGGCCCTAGCGAGCACCATCCATCCTGGTTGACCACACTGAAATTATATGAGCAAGATGTAATCTCCTCTCTGATTGGAAGCCGTATTTTGTGTTCTCTGTCACTTTAAGTCAAGCCCAAATCTAGTTAAAATGTTCTATCTCTTGAGCCCTTGATTTAAAAAACAAAACAAAACAAAACTTTTAATTATAAAATAATTTTAACACATAGAAAAGTTGCCAGCATAATACAAACTGCTTTGGATCTGCTTTAATGTGCGATCTTTTTATAAGAATCTGAATAATCGGTATTGGGGTGAGTTTCTATATTTTCAGTTTTGACCACTATTCTCTCCTAAATTGAATATCAAAAGAAGAAATGTTCTATTCCCACAGATGGAAACTAACACCATGTGTCATCTAAATGCCTTTCCTTGTGTTTTTTTTTTTCTTTCAGAAAATGCTGAATACATAGACTGCTAAGGATTATTGTGTTAAGTATCAAACTCCCTTACAACAAAAGCATTGTAGTAATGGCTCTGAATCAAGTTCTTAAAAGAGCCATGCTATTGTCTCCAAATTTCACATTGTCTTTGTTAAAGCACAGGATCCAAAAGTGCTACTCAGGACACTTGCTTTGGCAGTTAAAAAGGTGGCCCAGCCTCTCTGCCTCTTCCTGGTTGCATAACAAAGGGAGACCAGTTTCCTCAAATTTCTCTCTTCAGGGGAAAGGACTATTGCAAAACCAGACTTCCTTAGTTAGCTATTGTTAACGTTATGCTAAATGAACTATGTCAGGCACAGAAAGAAAAATACCGCACGGGCTCCCTTCCATGTGTAATACAAAACGGTTAGTTTGATAGAAACATAGTACACAGGTGCTTATTAGAGTTGGGAAGCAGGTACAGGCTGATGGGGAGGAATGAAGAAAGGGAGATGCTGGGGCCAGCAGTTAGCATAATGGCTATGTCGCTGGACTCCCACCTAGTCGACCGCGGTTGGTGTCCCAGACCTGCTGGCTTAAAACTCACGCTGGGCGCGTGTGCGTGCATGCCCAAGATCCCGAGAGGAGAATGGAGGAGAAGGGATTGCGGCATGGCCATTCCCTCTGGGGGGTGATTTCTCGCTTTCTGTCTCTCTGTCTGTCTCTATCTGGCGAGCGCATGCGCCCTATAGCAAAAACCCCTCAAAAAAAAAAAAAAAAAAGAAAGGGAGATGTTGATCAGCTGATCAAAGAAATGTACCAGGTTTCAGCTGGACTGGAGGAATGTTTCAGAGACCTATTGCATGACATGATGACTACAGTCAATAATGACATTTTTGTGCATTTAAAAATTGCTGTAAGAGGGCCAGCAGGAGGTGTGGAGGCTATGGTGGGTGACTGGCTCTCTCATGGCTAACTGACCAATTCGAATTCTAGAATCAGAGTCTTGAAAATCATGCTGTGTGCATATGAATGCATGCTCAAAATCCCTACTGGAGGAAAAGGGACTGCAGTGTGGCCATATGGAGGACAATTTCTCATTTTCCCCTCTCTTTATCTCTCTCTCTCTCTCTGTTTTTTTTTTCCCCAGTCAGTATGCATGCCCTACAGCAAACCAAAATAAGTAAATATTGCTAAAACACTAGATATTTAAAATAAATTCATCTGAGAGAGAAAAAGAGAAACAGAGAATCACTGTGACAGGATCTCGTCATGCTGCGATCCCCTTTCCACAGCCCTCCAGCATGCCTAGACATTGGGCACACCCACACCCAGTGTGTTTTCAGATCAAGGACCGTGGTTCTGAACCCTGGTCTTCATGTGGCTTCCAGCATTGCAGTTTGGTATGTTACAACATGTGACTTCAATGCTAGGCCAAAGGAATAGGTTTTTAACATTCTCACTACAGAAAACTGATAAATTGATGAGGTGATAAAGATGTTAATTAACTTGACTGAATCTTTCTCCAGTTTATACATAGATCAAAACATCACATTTTATCCTATAAATATACACATTTATCATTTGTCAATCAAGAAAAAACACTGCAATTACCTATATTGATAAACCCAATCTTATAAATATGAATAATATATACATAAGAATGGACAGCCCAGAATCACCAGATATTTGAGAGAAATCAACTTTTATATAAAAGAGGAAAGTTGATCAAATAGAACTCAAAGAATCCAAGAGTAAACAAAATCAGGAAAGAATTTAAAAGTCACAGAGCCAGGGGACCAGCAGTTGGCACAATGGCTATGTTGCTGGACTCCCATGTAGTCGACCAGGGTTCAAGCCCTGGACCCGGTGGCTTAAACTCATGCCAGGCGCATAAGTGTGGTGCCCAAGATCCCGAGAGGAGAATAGAGGAGAAGGGATTGTGGCATGGCCATCCCCCATAGGGGGTGATTTCTCGCTTTCTGTCTCTCTCTGTTCTTCTGGCACAGTTAGAAGAGGGTTAAATGTCTGAACCTTTATGAAGTGCATGATGAGTGTGAGCTCAACTTAAAAAATAAAGCTTCTGTGTGGAGTAAAGGCAGAGAAAAAAATAACACAGCTAGTAAAATACTGTTTAAGCACAAGCACCAAAAGTGACAAAAGAGGAGTAAAAAGCAAGTGCACGTGCCCTATAGCATAAACCTCTACCCCCCAAAAAAAAAGAAAAGAAAAAAATCACAGAGACAGAATAAACTGGTAAGAAAAAAAAAATGAGATAAAAAATATTTAAAAAATCAAATCCATGGTAACTAAATTTTTAAATTTAATAAAAGATCTAAATACTAAAATAAATGTGGCTGTACATAATCCCCAAATCATTAAAGAAAAAAAAAACATAAATTTAATAGACAACTTATGATACATGGGAAACAGATTCAGAATTTCTAGTATTTATCTTTCCAGAAAATAAGAATAGAGACACTAAGGTGAAAAAAGAATAATTTCTTCCCTCTTTCTATCATTTGAGCATCTAAGAGCTAAAGACAAACTACCAAGTCAGAAACAGCTTACCTGGGGAATAATGGTAATGCTGCAATTAATGCACCAATTTTAATTAAGAACCAGTTTCCTGACCTAGGGCAATGTATCAAAGAAATAGCTAGAGAATGTTATCTCTGAACTGAAAAAGGACTTTAGTCCCAAAAGCATACTAAGTGCCAAACAGTAAAATAATGACAATAATAATAATAATGATATTACATCCTTTTAGGATGATTGGTCTTGGCAGATAAAAATACATACACGTGGAATATATAGTATTTGTATATGTATCTGAAATTTAATAGGTATCTAGTAGTTTATCTGGCAAATTTAGCTCCAAATATATATTTTTACTTTAGGTAAAGTCTCTGAATTCCAAAGATGGAGACAATTCAAAAACTAACAAGTAAGGGAGTGGAGAACTCTAACAAAGTACCAGAATGGAATGATTCTTGGACCACGAGCAGACTTCTCTGGAACACAGGATGCTGTATTTAGAAAGAAGCTTGAAAGTTCCGAGACAAAAAGATGGAGACCTAAAGTCCTACACTATCCAAAATGTCATTTAAATGTGAGGGTAAAATAAGTACTCTAAGAATAAAATTTAAGCTTCTATGTAAAAACAATCTAAATGATGAAATAGTACAAGAATTCAACTAACACCAGAAGCTAGAAACTTAAGAGTATTATCACCTATAGTTTTAATTATAGATAAATAGATACAGAATAAAACAATCTAATTAAAAAGTGTAAACTTTGCAAAGGAAGAGATTAAGAAAACACCAATTTTCATGGATATAAGAAAAATTTCAAGGTAACTAATTAAACCACTGGAATTAATAAGAAAATTTAATACAGCAATTATATAAAGAAAGGCATTCAAACATTAATAGTTTTTCTATATATCAGCAGGATTCAATTAGAAATGTTAATGGAATTTGAGATCTCATTAAAAGTGGAAAACAACGATAAAATACTTAGGAATAAGTTTAGCAAATATTGTGTAGGGTCTTTAAGAAAGAAACTAAAAAATGGAGTGCAGTTTAAGGAATACCTTCATAAATGAAAAACACCATATTCTAATATGAAAAACATAATCATTTTTCCTCAAATTAATTTACTGGTAGATTGCATTCCAAGTTAAATTTATTCTCCTTCTCAAACACAAACAAGTAGACAGACACCAAAAGAATGTTGTAAGCTGACTCTGTATATTCTTTGTGGAGGAGAACATAAATGAATGAGAATACTGACAAATATTTTGAAAAAAAAAAAGGACTTACTTTTAACATTTATTGACATCAATGCTATAGAATGACAGTAATTAGAACAATGGAGTATTAATGAAGGAATGAACAAAGTAGTGAAATGGAATAAAAGAGCTATAAAGAAATCCATGTACATATAAAAACCGGTTTTATAATTTATCCTTTTATTTATGTATTTATTCATGAGCTAGAGGGCACACGCACTCACAAGAGAGAGACAGATAGAGGAGAAATCATCCCCATGGGGTACGGTCACACAGCGGTCCTTTCTCCTCCATTTCTCTATCCTTTTCGGATGTGGGGCATGCATACACACTCACCCAAGATATCTCTCAGGCTGTGGGTCTGGGGCTGAAACAGCATGGTCAGCCATGTAGCATCCAGCTACTTCAACCACCAGTCCACAGGGCTGGCCCAAGTTTTTCATTTTATTTTATTTTATTTTTGAGAAAGACTTTTGGTATAGGGCATGTGTGCTCACCAGAGAGACAGAGAGAGACAAAGAGACAGAAAGCAAGATATCACCTCCCAGGGGTAATGGCCACACCGCAATCCCTTCTCCTCCATTCTCCTCTTGGGATCTTGGGCACGCATGCATATGTGCCTGGTGTGAGGTTTAAGCTACTCAAAACACGTTTGACTATGTGGGAGGACAGCAATGTAACCATTACACCATCTGCTGATTCCTGTTTTTCATTTTCAACCAGTGGAAATAGTGGCTAGTACACTGAATGGTGTTGTAACACTTGAGGGTAAAAGATTTTTAACTCAAATCATGCAGAAGGATAAACTGCAGATTGATTAAAGTCTTAAACCTAAAAGTCGTCTAACTATAAAATTATCATAAAAATACCTAAGAGGTTATTTTTATAGTCTCTGAGGTATGCAAGGATGTGTTTAATGAGATTAAAAAATACAAGTACTAGGATGAGCAGTGGTCAGCTCTGAAAGAAATCGGCTTAGCATAGGCTCCAAGAGGGAGGTCTACAGCCTTCCCTGGATTCATACCTGCCAACAGCACCACTTTGGGCAAACGGTGGAACCTGCAACACAGAACTCAGTTTCCTTGTCATTTAGGGATATTAATCCCCTCCCTGGACAGTTAGAAGAGGGTTAAATGTTGAACCTCTGTGAAGTACATTAGAGCCAAACATAAGTGCATGATGAGTGTGAGCTCAACTTAAAAAATAAAGCTTCTGTGTGGAGTAACGGCAGAGACAAAAATAACACAGCTAGTAAAATACTGTTTAAGCACAAGCACCAAAAGTGACAAAAGAGGATTAAGAAGCAAACATCAAAGAATGAGAAAAAGGGGTGAGAGAAATAAACCACTAAATCAAAGAAAACTGAAATCCAAGTGGCTCAGCTTCTTATGGTCTCTAATAATTAGGGACCACACAAACTTAAACAGCAGTGAAATAACTGCAGTGTTAGGATGAAGCATCTGGTGCGAGGGAGGGAAGATTGCTCAGGAGATGCGAGCCATCCGCTCATCTCACTGAATGACCTGCGCCATCGGGCACAGCCCACTTTCCTCACTGGTACTTGGGCTACCTTGGCCTGGCAACTATTCCCGGAACATTTGATGCGCCTCCTCAATACCTGTTCATATCTCCTCTGCCTGAAATGCCCTGCTCTGCTTTCTTTTCTTTGCCTTTTTTTTTTTTTTTTGAGAAGTTTTTGCCATAGGGCGTGTACGCTCACCAGACAGAGAGAGACAGAGACAGAAAGCGAGAAATCACCCCCCTAGGGGGGATGGCCATGCCATAATCCCTTTTCCATTCTCCTCTTGGGAGCTTGGGCACGCATGCACACGCATCCGGCGTGAGTTTCAAGCCACTAGTTCTGGGCCGCGAACTGCAGCTGACTACATGGGAGTCCAGCGACAGAGTCATTATGCTAACTGCTGGTCCCTGCTTTCTTTTTTTTTTTTTTTTTTTTTTTTGGGGGGGCACGTGCTCGCCAGACAGACAGAGAGAGACAGACAGAGAGTGAGAAATCACCCCCCGAGGGGATAGCCACACCGCAATCTCTTCTCCTCTATTCTCCTCTCAGGATCTTGTGGGCACGCACCACACACACACACACACACCCGGCGTGAGTTTTAGGCCACCGGGTCCGGGACTCGAACCACACTTAACTACATGGGAGTCCAGCGACACAGCCATTATGCTAACTGCTGGCCCCCTGCTCTGCTTTCTTCATCTGGAAATAGTCTCTGTATCCTTCAAGATGAAGATGCTGGCTCTTTACCCTCTGAAAAGAAATAAGGGCCCCCCTTTTAATTGATCCATTTTTTTTTGGTTTATATATCAATTATGGGAAACACTGTCTGCGGATTTGCTTCATTGTTAAGTGTGCATATCTCCCAAAAGATTGTAAGCTCTTTAAGGATCAAGGCTAACACTACTTTATTTGTCCAGGATTGGCATATAATAGAGACTTAATAAATATTAATTATTGATGATTGCTTATTTTTAAGTTCTTTTGATTTTTACAGATAATTGCAAACTCCATCCTTAATTAAAACAATCTGATAACATTTTCAGGCATTAAAGAAAAATGGAATATTTTCAGCATTAATATCATTTTTAAAATTTCCATCTTCATATTCCAATGAAAAGTCCCCATGGAGGGAAAAGAAACCTATTTTGTCAAATGTGTGAATTTCAATGTTCTATAAATATGAGATTTTAAATAGAATGTGTTTGACATGAATAAGAATATAGCTCACCAAAAGATAATAAATATGCCATGTTTTGTATTTTTGCAACATTTATTTGAGACTATGCAGGTATAACTTAAAGTGCCAGAAAAATGCTAATAATTGGAAATGCATTCCAGCAACTCCGAGATGCTCCTCCTCGTTGGCTGCCTGTCCTATTAGCCTGTCATATTTTAAAAGGCTAATGAGTTCTCTTTTGATGACCAGACTCCTTTCTAACTTGTGCCCTTACATTTTCAGTTGGAGAAATGGTAAGAGGAAAAAGACAGGCTGGAAGTATAGCCGGTTCCCTCCCTTGCACCATGGCTTGTCATCAGTATTCATGGCGGTGACACTGAACCATGCAGGTGGGTTAGGAAAGTAATTAGGATATTGACTGGCAGAAGCAATGGATGGGATGAACCTACGATTATCCCATTACTTGCCTTTCTTAGCATGATGTTGAAGGCAAAAAAGCAGCTCTAAAAAACCTGCAGTGTCACTGGACAAATGAAAAAAACAAAAGAACTAGATCTCCCAGGTAATGTCATAGGTCTCAATGGATGGAAATGTATATTGTCAGCTTAAGGCGTAAGCAGTTAGTAAAATTGGACTTACATACAGAATAGTGCATAATGCATACCTGGTTATTTAAAAATATGTAGATCCTTAATAATTTTTAGCTATTTTTTTCAAGCTCTGACCCAATCAATACTGATGGGACTGTTACCCACCTCAGGTTACACTTCGGCATGAAGTAAACTATGAGTAAGGGCGGAAAACAGCTCCAGTCACAAACTACTTCATGTGTTACTGGCTTATTTCTCCCCCCCTAACGCTTTGCAAATATACAGTTAAAAGATAATGAATGGACTCATTTCGCAAGATCAGTAAATGATAAAAACTCCAAGAAACCTCAGAGAGCCTCTAGTCCATCCACCTGGTTTTCTACCAGAGGAATCTGAAGCCCAGGAAGGGCAGGGGGTGTACCCGAGGTTCACAGCAATTAGTGAGAAGTAGGTCAAGAGCTCAGCTCCCTTTCTCTCAGCCGGGCTCTTCCCACCCGGTGACCTTTCCTTTCTCCCACTGCTGCCATTCCTCTAAAATGATTCTCTCCCTGAATAAGCAATGGTTTCTCTTTCGTCCCTTTCTCCTAAGAAGTTAAATAAATTTCCTTCGCATGTCAATATGATCACGTAGGGAGAAAGGATGTACAAGGAGATACGGAGAAACCACAAGACAGTGCGTACCTCATTATTACAGCAGGGAGAAATGTTCCCTGGCTTCATATGACACAGGATGCACAACTTCCACCTGTGTCTTTTGCAAAAACAGTGTCTTCCTTGTCCTACTTTCAATTAATCACTAAATATCTATGCTCTTCAAAGTACTGAGTGCTTGTTAGTTGTTATAACCAACATTGCCTGCTTCTCGCATAGTGTATTATTTACATGACCCAGAAACACGCAAAAGATGTTAGAATTCGTCACTGATGAGTTTGAAAACCTGTGCTCACATCCCGGTGCTGTGCTTCGTGGCCCTGGTTTATTCAAGTCACCTCATCTCTCTGAGCCCTGATGTTTTTCCTTCCTGAAAACTGAGAATGCTGCTATATGGAGAAACTGGGGGTGGTGGTGGTATATTTCATCTGAAGCTTATTCTGTGGTCTTTTTGCTGGAAACACAGAGAATGAAAGAGAGAAAGCATCCCCCGGGGCATGGCCAAGCCACCATCCTTTCTCTTTCATTCTGCTCTCAGAATTTGGGGCACTCACATACACTCAGTGCTTTTCAAGCTGTGGGGTTTGGGACTCCAGAAGCAGTTATTCATGTGAGATCCAGCCTCCTGCACCACCAAGCCACCTGCTGGCCTCTCCATGGTCCTTCCTTAGGTCAAAACACATAGGTGGAAGAGGGATAAATGAAAACAACAATGGCAACAGTTTGATAATTGCTAAAAATGGGTGTCCAGTACGTGGGCATTCCTATGTCATTGTCTCTAACTGTATTTGAAATTTGCCATGGAAGTGTTTATAAGGCACCTCAGCCATAGCATAGTTAACATTGAACAAGTTCTACTATATGGCAGGTGAGGTAGGAACTACTATGGTACCCATTTTGCGGGGCAGCAAACTGACACAGGCCAATATCTTGCTCAAGTTCAAGGAATTAGTAAGTAGCAGGGCTGGATAGTCTCTCCAGATTTTAATCATTTCACCACTGTTGTACTCTCTCTCAGTATAGGGTAATTACAGTAGCATATCCTATAATGATAGCTACTTACTCATTTTAGGCACTGTGCTAAATAACTTACACATAGCATTTTATTTCATGCCTGCCAGAATACGAGGATTGAAGTCTTAAGGATCAATTCAATGGTGGTGTGGGTTGGTAAGGAAATTTGGTAAGATGGGAAAAGAGCGATGAGGCTGGCTGAGTTTCTGTAACCCTCCATCCCAGGTGAAAAGGGGGTGATCCCATTCCAGGCAGTAGGGAAACCCTGCCCCAGTGCACTGGTGGGGTGCACTCAGATACTGGTGGTCACAATGGAGGAGAAGGAGGCTGGTATGAGAGTCAGATGAAGTTAGATAATCAGGTAAAACCTGGATCTGAAGTTTCTCAAGGCGTGTGGAAGTGCTGGAACACTCCTCAGAGTTATAATATTGATAGGTAAGGGCCACTACGAAAGTGACAATGTCGACCTACACTTTTAAAGGGTACTCATGGTGCCCTTAAGACTGAGACCGAGGGCAAAATGTCCTGTACATGACTTCAATTGGTTTGTTGGGTGGATGTTTTGAATATACGACTATTAATATTGATAAATTCTACTCGACCTTGGATTCCTTCCTTTTCTTTGGAAAAATAAAAGCTTTTGCTTTTTTTCTTCTTTTTTTCAAACCTTGGATTCCTTTATTTTCTTTGGAAAAAAAAAAAGCTTTTGCTTTTTTCTTCTTTTTTTCATGTCACTGGGTTTTCAAGGGGCCTTATATAAAAATGGTGCATCCATTAATTTTCTTACTATTGGTCTGGTTTTTAACTAGAAGCAAGACTTCCCATAGATCAAACTTTGAGGTCACTACTATTTATTTGTGGCTTAGATGGCTTAAAGTTCACCTGAACTGTTAGGAAAAACAATCTTGTTCTAGCTTCTGCTAAGAATTTGGCTACATTTCTCAGGTATCAAAGAGATATTTATTCCTAGGAGTCTTGAAAAGGAGGAAAGCAATGTGAATTGCTTCGTCTTCTGCCATGTGCTCTGTTCTGCGTTTTAAATGCTATTTTTAAGGGCAGTTTTACTGCTACATTGACCTTTCTCCAAAACTCCTGACTTCCAGTCACTACTGAGACACCTTAAAAAGCATACATGAATTTGTTGGCATGCAGGAGGGAAAAGGAGGCTTTTCTCAACAAGCACATTAATATCTGCCGAAAATCATGGCTGATCTGTACTTACTCTGCTTGTGCTTCGAGTCCACTTTTGTTCTTTCAGAATTGCATCTACTTTAATCTCTTTTAATCTTCTGCAAACTCTAGCTTGAAAGACTGATTTAATATTTAATATGCATTTGTAATGCTCTAAATTTTACATTGTAGCAAATGGATCGCCCGTCATGCAAGATCTTACTCTTGAAACCATAAAATATCACAGTTTTTCTACTTTTACCAAAATATTTAATTTTTGTGATGAATGGTGAGGAGTTTAGGATTGCTTTCACTATAAATGTTGTTTAACAGGGGGACATGCTTGGGAGTACATTGGGATTAGGAAAATGAAGTTAAAGTGAGAATCCTGTCCATGGATACTTCCCACTTTTCTCTCAGCACTTCTCTGCCTAAGCAATGAATGCTGGCACGTGACATACGTGTTCCTTGAACTACTCTGGATTTTTATCTCCGACATATTGTGCATACCACACTCCTTTCTATCATTTTCTCTATGATTATGCAAGTCTCATTTTCTTTTCCTTTTTTTGGAGAGGTTTTTGCTGTAGGGTACATGTGTTCCCCAGAAAGACAGAGAGACAGAAAGGGAGAAATCACCCCTCTGGGGGGATGGCCATGCTGCAATCCTTTCTCCTCCATTCTCCCTTGGGATCTTAGGCACACGTACACAGGTGCCCAGTGTGAGTTTAAACCACTGGGTCCGGGACTCAAACCAAGGTTGACTACATGGGAGTCCAGTGACATAGCCATTATGCCATCTGCTGGTCCCTTGTGAGTTTCATTTTCTCTTCATATTACAGATTAGTCTTATTTATAAAACCATCTTTGTCTTTTTTTTTTTTTTCAGTTCTTTTGTTATTATTCCCAACGATCACTTCTGGTAAAGGCCCCTTAAATAAAACCAACCAGGGACTGGACTATGACACACTGGTACAACGACACTCTGAAGCTGACCCACAGGGGTTCTGAGTTTGTGTCTGAAGACCTTCTTGAGTGCACTGGGCATGTATGTGCCCATGATCTGGGGCTGGCTGAAGCTATGGGTGGGTCACAGCATCGGTACCCTCTTAGGAGTGCTTTCTCTCTGTCTCTGTCTCTCTAGCACCCTCTGCATTCAATCTCTTTGCTTATGCTAGTCACAGTTCTTGCCTGGGAGGAGGTAACAAGCTTGTACCTGAATGAAAGTCAACAAGCTGTTTCCTTCATTGAAAAATTTTACCAAAAAAAAAAAATACAGAGGTTGAAATAGAGGGCACCTAGTGATGTAGGTGATTTAGCTTTTGGCACAAGCTCCTTATCTCATTATGCACATTCTTCCAGGGTCCTGATCCTGCTGCAGACTAGTAACAAGATGCAGACAGGCATCCATTCGTCAGGCATCACTTCAGATGTCATTGTATTAAACCAGACCCCAGCCTTGTCAAGATTTATCAACTATGAAAACTCAGTTCGCAAAGGCTGTCATTTGAGGACATGAGGAAAGACTAAATGTTAGTATTAAAGGCCCTGAAGAACTCGAGTTCAGAGAAGACTTTGGGGGCAGTGCAGATACAAAGGAGAATTTAAAATAGACCAAACATGGAGATCATCTCTTTAATCACACTGGTTAAACACTACCATCAGTTCCTTTGTAAGAAGGAAGTGGCGTATGATCAATACCTACAGCCTACTCATTAGAGTAGGCTTCTCCAACTTAATGTGCAAACGGGTCTTCTGGAGACCTTGTTAAAAATGCGGATCCTGACTTAGCATGGGACATGCCTAGTTCTATAGTTCTAACCAGCTTCCAGGAAACTGCCATGCTCTTCGTCCGTGGCTCACACTGAGAACAGAATCTTGGTGTTTGTAGCTTGCAAGTGCACCGTATACATCATTACAGCTGACTTCAGTTATTCCAATATATTCTTTTGCAGTTTTCATAAACACATGAATTCAAGATTCTCTATCCTACTGTTGTATTTAACATTCTTGGTTCAGAAGGATTAAAACCCAGTAAGTAATATGTATAGAAGTTACTCCTTTTTCTGTCTTAAGATCTTATATTTGCACAGGTATTATGAAATTTTTTTAAGTGTCCTGGGTACCTCTACAGATAACTTACCTTACAGAAAGTTGTTCAGATAGTTCCACACAGTACAGGCATGTCAAACCCCATGGCTTGTAGAAAAGCATTAACAGGTAAATCTTTCAATTACATCCAGTCTGTGTAAGCATGTATAGACAGAACCTTAATGTTAAATTGATATTCCAGCCACTTCCCCAATTCTCCTTACCCTGTATATTGATTTTCTATTACTATTCATCTTTGGTCAAAAACTGACACAAGGGCAAATTCATAAAAGTATTGAAGAAAAGGCCGGGGAACTCCAGTGTTGTTGCTTATAACCTTGGGAAAAATCTGCACCACTCTACTTACTGACAGAGAAAAGCATGCCACCTGCCAAGACAAGTGTCAAAGAAGCGTCAGGGTATGAAGAAACTGCTCATTTCATAACAGAGAGCTGTCAGTAAAGATCCCGGCAAATTGAATTAACAGAGAGCAGCCGAGATTGAGCTTGACCATTAATCACGTCATGTGGGAAAAGGTAACTAAGCTTGAAACTCATGATTCATTCATTCGCTCTCCATGACAAGGGCACAGCATTGGGAAAGATTCCAAAGTCTGAAGCCTGTGCTTTTAGCACTGTGCAATAAAACTGTCCAATGACTATAAGTTAGACGCTACTAGGCGTAAGAGATACAAAGCTGAATGAAGAATAGTGCCTAACCTCAATAAGTCCACCCAGACAAATAATTAGAAATAAACATATATGATAAGTGCTATTTCTCCCTTTTCTGAATTTTAAAATCTCTGAATTTTAAATGAGAGAACTTATTGGAATTCTGAAGATAAAAAACAGCTTTTTCACCCTTTTCAAAATTTGATTTTCTTAGTATTTTATTAATATTCTTTTTAAAAGAATTATTCATTTAATCTAATTTATTATTATTATTACTTTAGTTTGCTATAGGGCACATGTGCTCACCAAAGAGAAAAAGAGAGTGAGAAAGCAAGCCACCAGGTATGGGACTCGAACTGCAGTCGACCATGTGGGACTCTAGTGCCCTAACCAACATACCACCCGCTGGCCCCAATATTATTATTTATAATTATAATTTCTCGTTTACATATAATTGATGCATTTTATCTTTGTAGGCTACAATATGGTTTTTTATGACATGCGTTCAGTGTAAAAATAATCATATCAAGAATATACCCATATTAACCTTCTTTGATGTTGAGTATTACATTATGTTGTGTACATTTGTTAAGAGTCCTACTTTTTTAGAAAATATGTTGTTTTATTTTTTTTTTGAGAGAGGTTTTTGCTATAGGGCGTGTGTGCTCACCAGAGACACAGAAAGACAGAAAGCGAGAAATCACCCCCCAGGGGGGATGGCCATGCCGCAATCCCTTCTCCTCCATTCTCCTCTCGGGATCTTGGGCATGCACGCACATGTGCCCAGTGTGAGTTTAAGCCACTGGATCCGGGACGCGAACCGCAGTCGACTACATGGGAGTTCAGTGACATAGCCATTACGCTAACTGCTGGTCCCTAGAAAATATGTTTTCAACTGTCCATATTTTTTACTCTGCTCTGATGCACTATCTTGTGATCTCTTCTCATTATTTATAGGCATTCTTGAGTTCTTTAGAAATTTTCTCATTAACTGTCTACCTAAGCCTCCCCAAGCAGCTCCTGGTATCTACCGTGACTGTCCCTATTTTCATGCTTTCAAGTCATTTGATATGTGTTATGCAGGGACATATGGCATTTGTCATGCATAGTCTGGTTTATGGTATGACTCAGCAAGCCCACTACTGAGAATCACTCAGTTGGAGAGACATTTGCAAATCCATGTTTATTGCAGCATTATTTACAATAGCTACGTCATGGAATTGACCCGACAATCAATGAATAGATTGGGAGAGATGGTACATATACACAATAGAATGCTACCCAACCAGAAAGAACAAGAAAATCTTGTCATTTGACATGAAGTGGACAAATTTGGAAAATATAATCTGGCCGAAATCAACCAGATTATGAAAGGGAACTATCTATCATGTTTATCTTTGTGATTGTTACCTGCCTTTCTGTAGGAAAAAAGTCACTGTTTGCTCTCTTATTCCTGACTGTCTTCTAACATTTTAGGCTGGATATCATAATTATGGTTAGGTAACTCAAACTAATGTTCAGTTCCTTTTTCTTTTTTTTTTAATGTATACATTCTATTACAGTTTGTAAAATGAATTTTCCTAGCATGAATACAGGGCAGATTAGTCCAGTTAAAGATATCATACATGTTATCATCAACAGATAATTTTCCATTTTTATGTCCCTTAAATTTCGCTTCTCGGGACAGCAGATGACGTGGTGGTTGTGTCGCTGGACTCCCATGTAGTCGATCGTAATTCGAGTCCTAGACTTGGAGGCTTAAAACTCACACCAGGTGTGTGTGTGTGTGTGTGGGGGGGGGTGTCCATAATCTGGAGAGGAATGTGTAGGAGAAGGGATTGCTGCATGGCCACCGCCCCCCCCGCCCCGGGGCGGGGTGACCTTGCTTTCTGTTCTTTATATCTTTCCATCTCTCTGGCAAGTACATGTGTTTTTATGGCAAAAATCTCTCTAAAAAAAGCTTTGCTTCTTTATTTTTCACTTTGATATTTCCTTTTTCAAACACTAATTGGAAGACATATAATTATTCTTAGCACATTATTTTACTTATCTAATCACTAGATGTATAACTTCATTTTACCTGGGGAAAAAATCCTCAAATCCCTGATTTTTGTAAGAGAAAGAAGAGACAGGGAATTAAAAATGGGACAAATTGAAACAGTGTGTTTTGTTTACCTTTGCTTGAATGAGCTGCGGATTAGCTTGGCATAGCAACAGGGCCTAGCTGGCCTTTTAAGCAGCTAGGTGGGTTAGGAAAGAGAGCAATTTAGATTACTTATGGATTTTCTGAAGCCTTTGCCTTCAAGAGAAGCATGCATGGCAGGCTGTCTCTATCTTCGACCTCTCTGTTCTTCTTGGCCTCTCCATCTTAGCTATGCCAGTTTCTCAAAATTTTCCTTATTAGAATTTCTTGTGCATGAAATACTTTCTAGAGTCTCCTCTTGGTGGAGTTAGCTTTTGAGCTTATTCTTAAAGGATGCATTGGACAATATTGTCCTTGCACTCTCCGTGCAAACATTATGGGTTTAAAAGTAATTGAGTGAATTTAGTTCCACTTAGCTTTCAAAATCTAGTAAAGATCTGCGAATGGTACTTTTCTACATGGCTATATTAGGTGGTTAAATTTCCTTTCCAAGAAAAATTAATCACATCCATTTCTTCCTTCTTTGTGCTTTTAAAACTAAAACGTTAGTCAATACTTTCTTGTTTCTCTTTAGGTATTCAGATAATTGGATTTCTGGCCAAGGTATGTGCAAGGGAGGGAAAGCTTCCCTAAAAGATAACATCATTCTGGTTGAAGCAGCTAAATAAATTAAAATTTGATATAAATGCTGTCAGAAAGATGAATCAGAGCAGGATGACTCTTAAAAGGAAACGTAACAAAAAGACTAGCTATATCTCCGTGAAACAAACATAAGACTTGATTCAGCAGTATAAAATACAATGATTTCTGTGTACAGGACTGAGACAAGTAATTGTTCATGAAATTCCTTTTAGAAGTTAATTGCATTGCATTCTGATCTCAGCTTGAAAAATTAGGTGTCAAAATCTGTAATTTCTATGAGCAAGATCTCAACTACTATCCTTTCAATGTTATTGTCAAACACGAGGAGTGTATTAGGAGCAGAATTCAATAAGAAATCACTCCTGCCAATAAGGAATCCATGGTTTCTTCATCATGAGCTACCTTGAATTTCAGTCTCTTGAGAATAGTATTCTCTATTACAATGCAATCTAACAGGATACAAAAATTTACTATATATATATATATTTTTTGAGAGATTTTCAGTATAGGGCGCGTGCGCTCGCCAGACAGACAGAGAGAGACATAGAGACAGAAAGCGAGAAATCACCCCCCAGGGGGGATGGTCACACCGCAATTCCTTCTCCTCCATTCTCCTCTTGGGATCTTGGGCACACATGCACACACGCCTGGTGTGAGTTTTAAGCCACCAGGTCTGGGACACAAACTGCGGTCGACTATGTGGGAGTACAACGACATAGCCATTACGCTAACTGCTGGTTCCCCCAAATTTACTATTTTTATTATTTTTTATATGTGTATAAGAGATGTACCACATGATTATGGAAGTTAAGAACACCCACAATTCACTGTTTGCTAGCTGGAAATCCAGGAAGGCCACTTATATAGTTTGAAGTTCTGACAACTAGAGGGCCAATGGTATAGATTCCACTCTAAACCTGAAGGCCCAGGAACACTGAGGGCAGAAGATGGCTGTCCCAGCCCAAGTAGTCAAGCAGAGGGCAAGCAAATCCAGTGTTGCCTGCCTTTTTTTGTTATTGCTGTTTTATTCAGAGTCTCAGTGAATTGGATAATGCCCACCATATTGGGGAAGGACAGCTGCTTTACTCAGTGCATTAATTCAGATGCAAATCTCTTCTGGACTCATGGACATATTCTAGAATAACGTTTAACCAGCTATCTGGGCATCCTGTAGCCCATTCAGGTTGACACATAGAATTAACCGTGGTATGTATGTTTCATAAACTGTGTTCATTCATTTGACTTTTTTTTGGTGTAATTTTTATGCAGACTTAATTATTATTATTATTTTTAACATCTGTCAACCTTCTTATCACTTCTTTATGTCTGCTCATCTTTCTCTCTCTTCTCATCATGCTTTAAATAATAACTGTTTGGTATACTGTAATCAGGTGGGCATTATTACCACAAGGCACTCCTACAACAGTTCTCTAAGAGTCCTTATAGGGAGGACTACCTGGCGATAAACGATCTCTATTATATTTTCTTTTTCCTCTTTCTTTTCTCCCTTTTTCTTTCCTTTTTTTCTTTTCTTCTCTTTCTTCTTTCTTTCTTTTTCATTCTTTCTCTTCCCTTCTTTCTCTTTCTCGCTTCTTTATTTTTCTTCTTCTTCATTTTTTTTTTTTTATAAAAAGGGGGCAGATGTGCTCCCCAGAGAGAGAGAGATAAGGAGAAAGAGAAAGTGAGAAAGAACTCTCTGTGGGACATGGTCACACTACAATCCCTGCTTCTCTATCTCCCTCCTTTGGGTGCTTTGTGTACACATGAACATGCACCCAACATGTTTCTCAAGTTGCAGTGTCTTGAACTTGAACCAACAGTGCAGTCATCCATTATCTCTTAAGGCTTATCATCTAATCTAGCTGGGGAGATTGAGTAATTAGGTGTATATATACACACACACAGATATATTTATATATATATATATATATACACACACACACAGATATATTTTTATATATATATGTATATACACACACAGATATATATATATATATATAAAGTATATATAGTATATAAAAAGTATATATATAAAGTATATATTTTATAATGTTAAATTGGAATATATATTTATATATTAAGTAGGAATATATATTAAATTAAAATATATATTTATATATTATTGTGTTGCCAGAAAAGTCATGACGCATTTTTGCATACACAAAACAGAAAAAAAACACATCATGACTTTTCCAATGGCCCAGTAAATGCAAACTAATATACACCAAAAGATAAATGACAAATACAGGTGAATTTGGAGTAGAAAATAATAAAAATAATTGGGTTCTCAGAGGATGCTAGAACTTGAATTCAACCATAAAGGACAAGCAAATGTACGATCCTAATAGTAATGTCAGATACCATTTATTGAAACCACATTTGCCAAACTTAATACTTCATAAATACCCAAATTGCCCAAGGGGGTAGATATTAGTATTGCCATTGTACAGGTTAAACAAAACAAAACAAAGAAACAACTGAGGCCAAGAAAAATTACAAGTGTTCTAGTGATAGATTATTTTTAAAGTGGAAAACATGGCACATTTTCACGCCTCAGAGAAAATGTTGTGAAAAATATTTACAGAGTAACTTTGACTTCCATCAAAGTTAATAAACTTTTTCAAGAAAGAAAGAAGACTAGAATCTCAAAGGATCAATCATGTGAAACTCTAATACTCTGGGCACTTTATCAAAATGAGATATCATTAATCTTATTTGGGAAGGATACTTGATAATAATTTATCAGGTAATACTTTATTACTTCCATAGAGTGATAAAGTAAAAATGGCCAAAGTTGTGTTATCTTTTTTTCTAATGTAGGATAATGGGGACAAAAAGAATAGTGGTGATACTGGGAGGGACCAGTAATGACTAACATTGAAAAATCATTCCCATTCCTGAGAGAGAAATCCGGCATAGCTAGAGAAGAGAAATATCCATATAGCCCATATCGTAGGTATAAAATATGTATTCTTTCTTGGCACAGTAATAGCTCAGTCCTAGAGATCAAAATTGAATGATGATAAAAGGGAATACTTAAGACACTAATCTTGAACTAGAATCCGGGATTTTAAGGAGATAAATCAGTCCTTACTGTCAAATCCACCCCCGCCCCCATCTGTGCCTTTTCTTCCATTATCATTTAATTTTTTTTTCCTATAGGAGCAGTCAAGTTTGAATTTTTTAGGAAAACAAAGTAAATGAGTCTCCTAAGCAGACTGCTTCAAATCTGCCCCACAAAAATCAAAGGAAAATTGGAAGAAATGGTCAACTATATGCTTTTCCTTTCTGGTTTTCATTTTCCTGCTTTAAAATTCTGTTCTGTCCAATTTTCATAATAATAAAGGTGCAGAGAAATAAAAGCGTTTTGGGCTGCTGCGAGAGGAAAGTTAGCAGTCCTAGCTGTAGCTGCGAGGCGGGGTGTCAGACGTGAGCTATAGACGTAAGCAGGTTGTGCAATGGGCACGCAACATTCGTCCTTTAACTGTTCTACTTCAGCACCCACGTACATAGTCCTCTCTCTGAAGGGAAGAAATGTGACTTCTGATTTTTTGCTTTTTCTCACGGGCCCCAGAATTGTCCCCCGAAACTGATAATGCAGAGAGCTTTCAGTCTTAGATATAATAGGTTCTAGAGAGTCAGTCAATATTTTCCCAATTGGTGATCAGCTCAACTTGGAGTAAAACATAACTTTTTTGTTTATGTGCAAAATGAATTTAAATCACCTTCAAATACATTGAATTCCAAATAGAAGCCATACTACAATCCACACTAACTTATGTCCTTAGATTTTTCTAAAAAAAAAAAAAAAAAAGCCTGATTAATAAATAAGTACTAGATCGAGGGGGTCAGAATATAGTTTTACTGAGGGACCAGCAGATGGTGTAATGGTTACATCACTGGATTCCCATATAGTTGACAGCTGTTTGCGTCCTGGACCTGATGGCTTAAAACACTCTGGGAGCGTGTGCATGTATGCCCACCCAACATCCCAAGAAGAGAACGGAAGAGAAGGGATAGCAGTGTGGCCATCATTTTGGGGGTGGGGGTGGTGTGATTTCTTTCTTTCTGTCTCTCTTTCTTTCTGGTGAGTGCACACACCCTGTAGCAAAAATCTCTCTTAAAAATAAAAAAGAATATAATATTACCATTAACTGAGAGGTGAAGCTTAAGGTAAGTGATGAGAGAACCATAGCCCTGCACTATTTGGAGGAAAATGGTATTTTTATTCCTGTGATCCCAGAGCTTGGGGAATGGACTGAGATTATGACTACATTAAATACACAGTGCAAATACCAAGTGGCTGTGAAATACTTTATGAACAAAACCACTGATGACAGTATTTCCACGTCTTCTTTTTAGCTCCCATTTTAATCTGCATAATACAATTAAGTCCATGACACTTTACTGATCAGATGAAAGCAGAAGGAAAAGCAAAATGCTGTTCTATTTCACTTTCTGTTGATGCAAAATTGTTCTCTATTGATTTTTAGTCTTTATCTTTTTTTTTTTTTTAAATGGAAACTGACAGAAAGGGAAGAAAATACTGGGTCCATTTGGAGTCTAATTTTTTATCTGACACTTTGTGCTCACTCTGTAAGTATAATTATATTTGTGGCACTGAAGGATGGGTTATAAAGCCTTGAGGAAACAGTCATAACAAAGGTTAAAAATCAGTACATAAAATATTTTTAAGAATGACAATATTTCTTTATTTTTTTGGGGGGGAGAGGTTTTTGCTATAGGGTGTATGTGCTCACCAGACAGACAGAGAGAGACAGAGAGATAGAAAGCGAGAAATCACCCCCCCACCCCAGGGGAGATGGCCACGCTGCAATCCCTGCTCCTCCATTCTCCTCTCAGGATCTTGGGCACGCATGCACACACACCCTGCGTGAGTTTAAGCCACCAGGTCTGGGACTCAAACCACAGTTGATTACATGGGAGTTCAGTGACATAGTCATTACACCAACTGCTGGTCCCAAAATGGCAATATTTCCATGTGGCCAATGTATGTAAGATGATAAGAAAAATCTATGCTGTCCAAATTGGTGCAGCCACTTATGACCAATGGCTGCTATAAAAACAAGTTTCAGTAAGAATTTCATGACTCCTTGGATCTCTTCTAGGCTTACAAAGCTTACATCTCACACATCCCTACATGCGTTGTGCAGTGTACTCTAACAGTATCTGGGTGCAATGACTGTCTACACTGTGGTCAGCAGAAGATCGGTTGTGTATGCAATTATGATCACTATAAATCAAGCCGTCCTTTGATTAAGAAATGGCAAATTGGGACCAGTAGATGGTGTAATGGTTACATCACTGGACTCCCATATGACTGACCACGGTTCAAGTCCCAGACTAGGAGGCTTAAAACTCACGCTGTATACATGTGTGTCCAAAATCCTGAGAGGAGAATGGAGGAGAAGGAATTGTGATGTGGCAAATCCCCCTGGGGATTTCTTGCTTTCTGTCTCTCTCTCTCTGTTTCTATGGCAAGGGCAAGCACCCTATAGCAAAAATCTCCTCTCCCCACCAAAAAAAGAAATGGCAAATTATGATTGCAAGATTAATAAAATGGACTCAGGAGACCCCAGAATTCTAGCCTTAATATTGCCACTGACTTCTTTTTTTTTTTTTTTTTTGGAGAGGTTTTTCACTATAGGGCACATGTGCTCGCCAGACAGACAGAGAGAGACAAAGAGACAGAAAGCGAGAAATCACCCCCCAGAGGGGATGATCACACTGCAATCCCTTCTCCTCCATTCTCCTCTCGGGATCTTGGGCACGCACGCACACGCGCCCGGCATGAGTTTTAAGCCACTGGGTCTGGGACGTGAACCACGGTCGACTATGTGGGAGTCCAGCGACATAGCCATTACACTGACTGCTGGTTCCTCCACTGACTTCTTACAGTACAACAGGCAAAAGACAACTTGACCGAACCACAGATTAAAATAAAACAGACTCAGTCATGGTGGCATAAGTGAAAGGGCACTGCTGCATGGTAGCTGAGGCAGCACAGGAGGCCTGGGTTTGGTTCCTGCCCCAACCTAAACAGGCCAGTTTCAGTTGTACATGCCTCTTTTCCTAGTTAAATGGGAGGCAGGGGCAGAAGCCTTGTGATAACTCAAGAACTTGTCAAAAATACCTATCTCTGGCCAGCTAGTGGTACAGCAGTAACAAAACATTCTGTAATGCTGGAACTACATGGGGAGGTCCCAGGTTCATGCGCCAAGGCCTCCCTGTGTGCATCAGGTGCATGTGCCTGTGATCCTGGCTGGTTAAGGCTGGGATGGATCATGGCATGATGACCTGTTAGGAGTGACTGTCTCTTTCTCCTTTTGTCTCTTTCTCTTTTGTGGAAGAAATAAACTAAAACAAACTAACATAAATCTTCTCTCTCTTGTTCCTCTGTTCTTGATATCTCCTATCTTTTTCTCTCTCCTTAAGAAAAAATAAAATACGGAGGCTGGATTGTAATGCAGCAGTCATCCAATGCTCTGCAAATTTGGCTCCCATTGGAAGGATCTGGGTTCACATCCCGAGTCCTCCCTGAACACACCAGGCATGTGCATGTTTGTGATCTAAGGCTGGCTGAGACTGATGGTAAATTGCGGTATAGAGTCTCTGTTGCAGTACCTGTCTCTGTCTCTGCTTCTCTCTCTCTGGAAAAAAAAATAAACTTGTTAAAATTAAATTAGGATATAAAAGTTAAATTTGATTACTTTAATAATAATCTAAAATGTATTATTTACCAATAACACAAAAATAGTTGGAATTCGCACTTGATCCCAGTTTGAGATATCATACTCATATCTCTCTTCCATTTTTTTTCTCATTGTCTATTATGTCTTATTTCTTTGGTTCTGCTTCATTGCTAACTATATAGGTCCATCAGTTCTGATAAAATGCAACAGTTAATTTTTAACTCCTACAATGAAATAAGTTTATAGCTCAGGATATATTATTTAGAATCAGGATATATTTTATTGAATAGTTGACTTCTAGAGGCCAGCAGGTCGCCTAGCGGTTGAGTTGCTGGACTCCCACATGGCCAACCATGATTTGAGTCCCGAACCTGGCAGCTTGCTTTCTCACTTTCCCAATCTCTCTCTCCAGTCAAATTTAATAAAAATATAATAATAATAAGTGTTAAAAAGTATAGTTTACTTCTAAAAAATTAAAAACAAGAATCATTACTTAGAATCCTTCATTCTTTTAAAGTCCATTTCTTAGTACAGTTAAATGAGAACAAGGATGACCTTAGGAAATGGCATATATATATATAATATATATATATGTGTATACACACATATATATTTAACCAAGAGTATTGTCATTATCTTTTTCCCTTATGGATTCTATAACAGAAAAAAAATTGTCTAATAGGTAATTAGGAAAGTGTCTTTCCCATTTGTATTAACCAAAGGCACAAGAGACTATCACTTAGGATTTCAGATTAATATGAGAAACACTATTACCACACTGAAGTATTAAAAAGTTGGCCCAAAGCTCAGAAACCTAAAGTTACTGTGGGCCTACACAGTCTTCTTTTTTTTTTTTTTTTTTTTTTGGAGAGGAGTTTTTTTCATAAAGGTTGCAGAGAGATTTTTGCTATAAGGTATGTGAGCTTGCTGGAGAGATAGACAGAAAGTGAAAAATCATTTCCCAGAGGAGATGGCCATGTCGCAATCCCTTCTCCTCCATTCTCCTCTCAGGATCTTGAGCATGCACACAAATACCCCTGGCGTGAGTTTTTTTCAAGCTGCTGAGTCTGGACTCGAACCGCAGTCATGTAACCACTATTTTATCTGCTGGTCCCAGGGCTTACACAGTCTTTATGCAGGCAAATGAGCAATTTCTCTTAGAACCACCAGGGGAGTTTCATAAAATTCAGGGTGCCTTGATCTCTTGAAGACCTTTTATTAGATGACATTCACAATCTGGTCATGTGCATATAATGATAAAGCAATGAAATCCAGCTCCCTCTTTAAACATATGCATGGAAACATAGCTCTACTAACTACCTGCTATGTAACACGTGTTTGTGTCCTTCAAAACTCATATGTTGAAATCTAAAGTCCAATGTGATGGTATTTGGAAGTGAGGCCTTTGGGAGGTGATTAGATGATGAGAGTAGAGCCCTCATGAATGTAATTAGTGCCTTCATTAGAGGAAAAAGAGAAATGATTTCTCTCTGTCAAGTGAGGATACAATAAGAATGGATCTTTCTACAAACCAGGAAGAGAATCCTCTCCAGGAACCAAGCTGAACAGCACCTTGATCTTGGACTTTTTAGTCTCTAGCACTGTGAGAAATCCATTTCCATTGTTTAAGCCACTTAGTCTACAACATTTAGATATAGCAGTCCAAACTAAGACAGCTATGTGTTGCCGAACATCGAGGTGTCATGTCCTTCTAAAGGACGTCAACTGCCATGTTCAGGGCTAATAACATGGATTTTGGAGTTGATAGACCTCATCAAACATGAGTCATTAGTAATTATTTTTCTTTATCTAAGCTTATGAAATATGACTATTAACATCTACTAGGAAAATACTGATGGCTTTAATGGCATAAAAAGAAAGCATTAGGTGCAAAAAAAGTAATGAAATATTAAAAGCCTAGAAGCAAACTGGAAATATTTTTGCAATACATAAGTTGGTTAAAAGATTAATGTTCTGATAATAGAAATAACACTTATAAATAAACAGAGAAATTCCCCAACTGAAAAGTAGACAAAGTGTGGTACATGAGTCTCACTAATAAATGTATATGTGACTGACAGACATATAAAATGTCTGATGTCATGAGTAATCACAGAGACAAACTAAAACAATAACATGCCACTGTTCACTGATGGAATTAACGAAGACTTTGTTTAGAAAAAACATTCTGGATACTAGGGAGGGATGCATTTGAGTATTTAGTGAAGTGCTATTTATTGTATGCACACAGCACTTTTTCTTTTTAGGTTTTTGCCATAGGGTAGCTGTGTTATCCAGAGAGAGAGAGAGAAAGAGGGGAAATGACTCTCCCCACCCCGCCCCCAAATGGGATGGCCATGTTGCAATCCCTTCTCCTTCTTTCTCCTCTCAGGATTTTTGGGCGTACATACACCAAGAATAATCCTCAAGCTGCCAGTTCAGAACTTGAACTGTGAATGGCCATGTGGGAAACCAGTGCCTTAACCACCACACCACCCGCTGCCTGCCCCACCCCACCCCCCGCCCCACACTGTTTTATAAAAAAAATGGACATAAAACAAAGAGCAAGACGATAGAATCACTGTGTTCATGGAACTCCCTTTCTGGTGAGCGCATGTGCGTTTATAAGTGTTCATGTATGTCTATGTGGGTGTGTCTGTCTGTGTTGATATTTATGGTAGTCAAGCTATAACCAAGAAAGTAGAATAAGCCAAAAAAAAAAAAAAAGAAAGAAAGAAAGAAAAAAAAATATGAGCTAAGGGCCACGAAGGCAATGAATAGGGGATGGCTGCTGGAAAATAATGGTAGAAGAGGCTTAAGGTAAGAGGAGGCTCTATGTGCCCAGCTGGTCAGTTAGGATCTCATCTCAGTCATTGAAGGTCAAAAGCCAGTGGGACAGCCATTATCTCAAATACTGCCAGTTCTTACGACAGAGGGAAGGTCATCCCAAATAGGGGACAATTGTTAAGCTAAGACTGGAAAGATGAGTAACTAGCTTTGTTAAGGGTCCGAAAAGGTGTGCAGGCAGAGGAAACCAGTACAAAAAGAACTGAAAGAACCGCCAACAGATTTGGACTCTCATGATCAAAGGGCAGCAGCGTGTTAAGGAGGCCACAGGTCAGTCAGGAAAGGACAAGTCCTTCAGGGCCCTACAGATCATGGTGAGGGATTGGAATTCTATTCTTAGTGAAGTCAAGATAAAAACTCTCAAATGACTAAGAAATTAAATATATACTGTGCATACAGAATATTACATGAAATGTATCAATCAAAATAAAACTGGAAACACAGATTTTAATTTTTAATTTTAATTTGGCAGATAATCTTTGCTGACAGCACAGTGCATTTGATGGGTGTATTTAGTACTGAACAGTGTGGGTTCTTTTTGAGTTATGTGTATTTATTTTAATACCAATCTTCTTATTTATCTTGAAACTATTGTTTACTTAGCTTATTATTCCTGTGCTACTTGGCTTAAACCCACTATCCTCTTGTTAAAGCATACATGAAAAAATAGTTGAAATAACTAAAATAATACTATTTGATGTGGGTGAAATAATGAACATAAAATAAATGCCAACGTTTGTCATCATGATTATGTAGAACACACACACTGTTATCAAACAGAAACAAACATTGAATAATTTATGTAGAAAACTCTCAAGCCCCTTGAATTCATCCATGAACCCCAGATGAAAAGCATTGATCTAAGGCATCTCGTTGTGAACTGTTCCTTCAAAGAGTCTCATTATCACCAGAATTTTGTACTTAAAAATTCCACTAAGCAGAGGCAAAACATTTCACAAAAATTTTAACATCTTAAGGAGGAATTCCTATTAGATTTTCTTAGCACTTTGACTAAACTTTCTAATTTAAGTCCCAAAGACTCCTCTCATGCCCTAAATTAAAGACAGAATTCACTCGAACAAATGTCAAATCTCCATCTGAGCACCAAAATAATCCTGTCAATTCTTCCATTTCGTACTGAAATAAAATGCTAGACCATTTCTGTGTTTATGAGGCATGACTCATAGTTACAATTCAGTGAAATTATGAGATGCAATTTATAGTCTAACGAATTTTAATTAATTTTTAATTAAATATAGAAAATGGAATGTTCAGGCAAAATACAACATTCTATTGAAGTGCTACCTCACAGTGTGTCTGAGTCTGAACAACCATGTGAGCCAGTCTAATGAAATCTGACCTGTGAAATAACTTATAGTTCAATTGAAGAATCAACTTTTAATGAACAGTGTCTCAGTTATTTGTGTGTGGGGTATTTATTTCCTGTATTCTATATAGGAAATTTGTCACCTTTGGTTTAGCTAAATATATGCTAAAACAATGCAAATTGATTTATACCATTAACGTAATCTATACTGCGCACACATGCAAACATATTTCACAGAGAAAGGACAAGACTTTTATCTATGTCGCAACTGTATTGCATTGTGATTGTCATCTTTCTTTAAATATTTATTAAATTCTGGAGCCAGCTCCATGGCACTACACTAACATGTTGCTCAAGGGGAGCCGGATCCCACATGATGCCTATGATTCTAGTCCCCTACCTAGTTAGTATGAAAAATGCTGGGCACATTCAGTGTCCTCAATCCAATGTGTGGAGGACCGGTGGAAGGAGGGCATGACATGATCAGATCCAGCAGAGGGTACTCATTTGTCTCTCAGTCATTCATGCATGCACATACTCTATTGTAAATAAAGAAAAAAATATGAAATTTTCTCTGCTGCAGTGAGGAGTACAGTTGCCTGTGTTTGGATATGGACAGGGGACACATTTTGGCGAGTGATTTGTAAGTGGAAGTGTCTGGTGCACTTCTGGGCTGGAGTTAAAACCCTTCTTTCTGCCTATCTCTGTCGTAAGAACTGGCAGTATTTGAGATAATGGCTGTCCCACTGGCTTTTGACCTTCAATGACTGAGATGAGATCCTAACTGACCAGCTGGGCACATAGAGTGATCAAAAAATACACCTGCATTACTTACACACCTGTATTTAGCTATATACTTTAAATCTAGGGTCATTTGTTTCCCTATCATTACCTAACCTATTCCAGTGGATATATACCATAGGCAGATTCGGTGTTGGGGATGTGTGAGTGAACAAGACATAAATATAGTCGCTGACCCCATGTGGCTTATATTTCAGTGAAGATTTTTAGTGTCACACATTAGAATAGAAGCTACAGGAGAGTAAGGAGTTTTGTATATTCTTCTCCTAGATGTATCTAAGGATTAGAAAAGTACCTAGTGCAAAGTAAATGCTCATCTACAAATGGGCAAATAAATAAGTTGAGTGTGCTACTGAAACCACCTATACTTCCATAATGGAAATGTGCAGGGTGTGATGACAACCAGTGATGTTTCTTGACAGCAACCTTCTTGTCATACAGTGGCTTTGGAGGAGTAGGAATAAGCTAGGAGAGGGTGGCAGTGGAGGAAAGGAGAGTGTGGTCCAGGCAAATGGATGGCAGGTGCATCCTCTGCAGGAGAGGATAAGTGATGGTGATACACACCAAGGGCCAGGAATGACAAGCTCAGGGTACAAGGTGTGGCAGGCGGAAGCAGCTGCATATTGGAGCCTACGGGGCCTTGTAGGTCTTGTTGAAGACTTTACGCTTCAACCTAGGAAGATGAGAAAACATTGTTTGAGGGGATTCAAAGTCACACTCAGGTTGCTGAGGGGAAAATAGACTGCAAAGATTTTTCAAAAATAGGAGTGTAACAGGGTAGCACTTCAATGTGCTGCTACTTCTACCTCAGAATTAAACACAATGACTTGTAGTTCAACTTGCTGGCTAAAAGCAAACACTGACTCATTGTGGACAGAGAGCCGACAGGCAGTGCGCCCTTCCCACTAACAGGGGTGGTGTGATGCCTTGCCTCCTGCTGAGACCGTGCAGAGAGAATGCACACACAAGGTTGTGAGAGACATTGTTCATCTCCTCTCCAGGGTCTCTCTAGAAGATCTTTAAAAGAAGTTTTGTCCTAGTTTAATAGGAAGAACAGACTGGCTTTCCCTAAGAAATAGTCTTCGTATACTTTACGAACAGGTAAAATTAGAAACTGGTCAATTTTTCTTTTCCCCTGTGGCTGCTGAAAAGTTTAGGACAAATGTGTGGCCCACTTTAAGGACCTGCACGGGATGGTCTGCGTTTTTTTTTTTTTTTTTTTTTTTTTTTTTTTTTTTTATGTTTTTTTGCAAAGTTTTTTTTAAGTTTTTTTGCCATAGGATGTGTGCCCTCGCCAGAGAGAGACAGAGGGAAAGTAAGAAATCACCCCGTCGGGATGGCCGTGCAGCAATCTCTTCTCAGACCCTATGGGAAAAATCTAAAAAAGGAAAAAGAAAGCAGTAGGAAATCAAAGATCCCATTTTTCTTATTTATTTCTAAATGAAACACTATAATTATGAGATCATGAGAGGGAACGGATCTTGGAGATTATCTTGAGCAACTTCTCATGAATTTGGAAATCCTCTCTAGCCTCTTCTTGCTGTGTGCCCGTTCAGCCTCTGTTAACATCACAGGTATTTGGCACTTGCCCCTGAGATCCAATTCATTCCATTGTGGGCAGGTCTAACAACACGTCAAACTCTAAACAACTAGTCAAACTCTAAAGAAAAAAAGGAAAAGAAAGAGAGAGAGAAAGAAAGAGAGAAAGAAAAAGAAACAAGAAGACTTAATATCTGTCCTTAAATAATACGTTCATGGAGCAATGATTTGATTTACCTCAAACATGATAATACTAAGTGAAGCATCATTACTTTCATTATGTGTCTTACATTGAAAGTGTTTTAAATGTAAAATGTGAATGTTCAAATCACAAGATTTTATTGAGGACTTACTTTGAATCAGGCACATGTTTACAAAGGAAAGTTTCTGTAAAGTATTACATTCATATGGTGTTGAAACACGATAGATATTGCAGGGATTTAATTACATTTATAAAATGCCTACTTATGAGTTTAGGTCATTTAAATTTTGTTTGATTCTCACAACACTCTGTAGTAGGTATTATTGCGCCTGTAATAAAGATGAGAGATATATATAAACATTTTTTTGTTTTTGTTTTTGCTATAGGATGCATGCGCTCGCCAGACAGAGACAGAGAGAGACAGAGAGATAGAAAGTGAGAAATCACCCCCCAGGGGGGGATGGCCACACCACAATCCCTTCTCCTCCTTTCTCCTCTTGGGATCTTGGGCATGCACGCACAAGTGCCCAACGTGAGTTTAAGTCACTGGGTCCGGGACTCGAACCGCAGTCGACTACATGAGAGTCCAGTGACATAGCGATTACACTAACTGCTGGTCCCAAGATGAGGTACTTGAGAAACCAAGGATTCAGAGTTATTTTTTCTGAAATAAATAAATAAATATTTACTCATGCTAAAGCCAAGTTCCTGGATATCCAAAGACAGTGAAGCTCCCTGAAACTGACTAATTACATTAGTCATAAAAATTAGCTACTTCCTGAGAGAGCAGTTTCTAAAAATACTTGGTGCAGTCTTTCTGCAATTCCATTTCATTTTGTTAGACTTCCCATGGGAAGGTAAAAGATTAAGTCTATTTTATTGTAAATGTTCAAAGGGAAGGACTATATTAAGAGAAGTAAATGGCCTAATAAAAACGCTTCTTTTTTTTTTTTTGGAGAGGTTTTTGCTATGGGCGCGTGCGCTCGCCAGACAGACAGAGAGAGACAGAGAGATAGAAAGCAGGAAATCACCCCCCAGGGGAGATGGCCACGCCGCAATCCCTTCTCCTCCATTCTCCTCTCGGGATCTTGGGCATGCACGCACACGCGCCCGGCGTGAGTTTAAGCCACCGGGTCCGGGACTCGAACCACGGTCGACTACGTGGGAGTCCAGCGACATAGCCATTACGCTAACTGCTGGTCCCCATAAAAATGCTTCTTTGACTTCTCTTTTTTTCCTCCTCTCCAGAATCATAAAAGTCTGTACGATGTTGAAGAATGAGCTTGTGTTAGATGAAAAACTTAACAGAGAATGAGAGTGTAGATATCTCATCAGGCTTTATGAACTCCTGTTCTGAATTCTTTGCTCAACAAAGAATTCCCTTCTGGATATTTTTTCTAATAAAGCATTATTATATTATCACATCATTTTAAGAAGCATATTTTGAATTTAAATGTTTTATAGCTCAGTTTTCACTGTAAGAAGAATGATGAAGGCTGGCCCTGTAGGGTTAAGCACTGTGCACAGGGAGTCAGATCTCATAAGGCCTACCACAGGCCATATCCTGGCCCTGCAGCTTGATAAACATGCCAGGTATGTCTGCATGTCCTAAATCCTCAGGGAATGGAGAAGCCAGGGACAAAATGATAATGGCATGACCACGCACCATTGGGCATGTTTTCTTTCTCTCTCTCTCTCTCTTTCTGGAGACTATACATGCCCTCTGGCAATTAAAAAAAAAAAAAAAGAGTGGTGAATTAATTCAGTTTATTTCCAAAACTTCAATTTTCTTAAAGTAATTCAATAACATTTAGGTTAAATTATTTAATGTATCTGTATTTTTCTCAAAGTTAATCATATACGCTTAACTGAATTAGCTTCCCACATTTTAAAGAAAATTTGATATTATATTTCAAGACACAAATGTGATTCAACTGAATCTAGTATCCATTTTAAGCCTCACTTTTCATATGCAAACACATGCAAATTTGCATGCAAATCCACACATTTGCATAATGAACCTACGTATTTCTGTACACATTTACACACATTTGTACAGCACACATCACATATACTCAAATATACACCTATGTGAACATACCCAAAGAGGCAATTTACACATTAAAAAAAGGGAAATTAACTGGCATAGAATATAGGACTTCCTAAAAATGGTATAATGCACATACACACACACATACAAACTGGTGATCTACATTCTGAATGGTAAATGCACTCATGAGGAATTAGACACCTGCTTCTGTTTCTGACATCAAGTAATCCCCAAGGCATGATTAATTTGAAGTAACTATACACTTGTCTGGGGTTCATTGCTTAATCGATCTTTTCAGGCACACCAGAATATCCCATTTTACAGTATGAGCGCTTTCACCAGCACGCCCCGTGGTCTTTAACTCTGCAGTGCTGCCATATATTAGGAGACTATAAAATGAAATAGGCTGCTATCTCTTCAAAAGCAATAGTAATTCAAATTTAGACAGCTTCAATTTGGGCAAGGTAATTGTGGAAAAATCCCTTTCTTTTCTCATGCCAGAGTCTAGAATTTACTAGTTGTGCAAATCTTACTGCATTACGCTACCAACAAAAGAAGATAAAATTAAGATGTTGGTCAAAAAATTAGCCAATAAGGAGAAAAAAAGATTCTATCCCAAGAGGTGGCTATCAGGAGGTTTTCTTAATTATTAACATTGGAATTGGAAAGATGAAGGGATTTGTGGGGGGAAGAAGAATCTCTCTTTCTCTCTTTTTTCTTATTGCCAGAGAATATGTGCACTTGGCAGAGAGAGACAGAGAGAAAGGGAGATGGGTAAAGCACTTTTCAGTGGGACTTGGTCATCCCTTCTCCTCCATTTCTTCTTCGTATTGGGATTTTGGGCATGCATGCACATGTAGCCAGCATATATTTCAAGCCTCCAGGGCCAAGACTTGAATTGTGAAGTTGATTATAGGGGATCTCTTTTTTTTTAGAGTTTTTTTTTTTTTTTTTTTTTTTTTTTTTTTTTGGGGTGTGTCACTCCCCGCAACAAGAGATAGAGAGACAAAAAGCAAGAAATCACCCTCAGGGGGGATGGCCATGTCAAAATCCCTTCTGCCTCATTCTCCTCTCAGGATCTTGGGCACATCCGTACATGTGCCCGGCGTGAGTTTAAGTCACTGGGTCGGGGACTCAAACCACGGTCGACTAAATGGGAGTCCAGAGACATAGCCATTACGCTAACTGCTGGTCCCCTGACTCTTTTTTTTTTTTTTAAGAGAGGTTTTTTTAATAGGGTTCGTGTGCTCACCAGAAAGACAGAGAGAGACAGAGAGACAGAAAGTGAGAAATCACCCCCTGGGGGGATGGCCACGCCACAATCCCTTTTCCTCCATTCTCCTCTTGGGATCTTGGGCATGCATGCATACACGCCTGGCGTGAGTTTAAGCCACTGGGTCCGGGACTTGAACTGCGGTCAGCTACATGGGAGTTCAGCAACATAGCCATTACGCTATCTGCTGGTCCTGGGATCTGACTCTTAAACACTAGGCCATGGGTCCAGCCCAGCAGAATCTCTTTCAACCCTCTTATATCTTTGATTTCTCTGTCATCTGACTAAACTAATTCATCCTGTCCCAATCCTAAACAACAATAGCAGCAACAGCACCCACTAACAACACAACCATTGTTTACTTTCCTTCTCTCTGTTTCTCTCCAATAAGGACAAGAGTCCTATGGCAAAACCCTAAAAAGAAAGTCTTTTTCTTTTTTCTTTTCTTTCTGAGAGATTTTTGCTATTGGGCACATGTGCTCACCAGAAAGACAGAAAGAGATAGAAAGTAAGAAATTCACCACCCATCCAGAGGGATGGCCATGCCACAATCCCATCTCCATCCTCCTCTTGGGACTTTGGACATGCACAAACCCAGGCATGAGTTTGAAGCTGCCAAGTCCAGGATTTGAACTGTGGTCAACTATGTGGAAGTCCAGCTACATAATCATTATGTGATCTGCTGGTACCAAAATAAAATCTTTTTCTTTCTCAGTTTTGTTGAATATTGCTTTCACTTCATTTTTTTTTTCCTGATCTCTCTCTCTGTCTCTTTTGCTGCATGGTTTACCTTCATCTCCTTCTAAAATCTTACCAGAGTTCTCAGCTGTTCTACTGTATGTGGTTTCTTCCACTTCTGGGAGGTCTTCTCCAGTCAATAAATAGATCACAGATAGATGCTGTACCTACATCCTTAGGCTCCTGAATGCGTAATTGGAGTAGACAGATTCTGTCGATGGAAGAAACCTTACATTGGCTACCTGACTAGTGAATAATAGTCATTACAGTAGGAAAGGCCAAGTAAAATCCCTTTATTATGTTTTTTCTCTTTTCTTTTTGAGAGGTTTTTGCTATAGGGCACATGTGCTTGCTAGAAAGACAGAGAGACAGAAAGCAAGAAATTACCCCCCAGAAAGGATGGACATACCACAGTCCCTTCCCCTCCATTCTCCTCTCGGGATCTTAGGCATGCACACTCATGCACCTGGCGTGACTTTAAGTCACCGGGTCCAGGACTGAAACCACAGCTGACTACATGGGAGTCCAGTGACATAGCCATTACGCCAAGTGCTAGTCCCCGTAAAATCCCTTTACATTGCATTTCCATAGCCTGCTTCCAGAAAAGAGTTACCAGAAATCATGCTGCATGCCAAAATGAATTCCAGAGATCAACACAACCATTGAAAACTTGAGAGTTACATAAGTTATAAGTTCCCTCATAAAGCCATTTAATTAATTTGAATATGATATATAGGAATAATTAGTTAGAAGCCCACGGAAGACACAAACTTGTGTGTAAAATCCTTTGTGTTTGGTTGCTCTCCTATCTAGGATATGTATATGTATGAAATTGATGGCTGATATATGTTGCTGTCTCTACTACATAAATGTACTATCAAAAATGAATCAAATGATGTGACCAGCAGATGGCATAATAGATACACCAATGGACTCCCACATAGTTGACTGTAGTTCGAGTCCCAGACCCAGAGCCTTAAAACTCACTCTGGGCACGTGTGCGTGTGTGCCCAAGATCTCAAGAGGAGAATGGAGGAGAAAAGATTATGGCATGGCCGCCTCCCCGATGGTGGGGGGAGTGTGGTGTGATTTCTTGCTTTCTGTTTCTCTGTCTCTCTCGGTCTCTTTGGTGAGCACACACAGCCTATAGCAAAAATCTCTCTTTAGAAGAAAAAAAAAAAGAATCAAATGGTAATCTGATTTACACATTTGGAGGAGGTATCTTTTCAAGAACAAATTAACTCAGCCTCAGGCAGTTGGTGTGTTGCTACTACTGATCTAGTGAAAGTATTTTCCTTAATCTTTCTTGGCAAGAGAAATAAAGAGAAATAAAAATGGATCACTTTTATGTGAGAAGGAAAACAATACTTTTCGAAGTCCCCTTGTACATCTGTATAGTTCTTATATTAAATTGTCTCAGTCCAAGGGACTAGTGTTACGATGTAGAACAACAGCTACCTACTTAAACATGCAGCCCACTCATCTTACCATATATTCTACCACTTAGAAATGGAATATTGGGATGATTAGTTAGAAGTTCACTGAAGACACAAACTTGCGTATAAAATCCTTTGAGTTTGGTTGCTCTCATAGCTAGGATATGTATATGTATGAAGTCAATGGCTGATATATGATGCTCCACTACACGTATGTGCCCCAGAGCCAACTGATTAAAGTGGGATTTGCTCATGTTACCACCCTACCCAGTGACCCACTTGTGGATTCTGTGCTTCGTAACCCTACAGTCTTAGGCTCTGCTGGATTAATAGTGTTGGTTTCTGCAAAGAAATTAACTTAACAAGAAGACAGAGCAGAGTCATTACTGTATTCCACTTTAACTTGAAACTACAATTATTATTTGTTCCCTTTGGGTTGCCTATGCCATTGCAGCAGCCAGTGTGAGAAATTACTGTACTGATGGAGGTAATCAACCCTAATTTCTACACTTGCTCGGATTGGTAATAAAATAATGTAAACAGAATTATGTGCAGAACCATCACATTTATTAGGGCTGAATATTTGGAATTCCAGGCCTAGTGATAATGTGAATGAGCAACTATAATAAATATAGCCCAACTAAATACTCATCTTTCAGGCATGAAGACCTGGGAAACCCTAGAAGACAATAAACCTACATCAGTCAAAGTGTTGCCAATAGTGAAGGAAATGATAGAACAAATAGAAAAGACAGGAGATTACAAATATGTTACGACCTAGGGACCAGCTGCAGTAATGAGGACTAGCATTTGTTCCGAAACACCTGTTATTAAGCTTTTCAGAGAGAACGACTGACTACCACCTTGAAGTTTGCACCTAATAAAGGACACGTTATTAGTACAAGAGATGGACTGTGCAAAGGAATGAATATTCCCCCCAAATTCTTAGATTGAACCCTAACTCCCAGTGGAGTGATATTAGGAGGTGAGGACTTCGGAAGATAATTAAATAGACCATGAGAATGATCCTCATGTAGGGATTAATGCTCTTTTTTTTTCTTTTAAGTTAATTCATCTGGTAATATTTCTTTCATAAGAGAGATGTAGAGACAGACAGGCACCCCCAACAGGTGGAGCTGGTGGGATTAGTGCTCTTCTAAGGAGAGACTAGAGGGCCTGCTCTCATTTTCTCCCAGAATGTGAGGACACAGCAAGAAGGAAGCTGTCTAACAAACAGGCAGAGGACTCTTACCATGAACTGAATCAATCAGCGCCTTAATCTTGGACTTCACAGACTCCATGACCATGAGAAGAAAAAAATTATGTTCTTTAAATCACCCAGTCTATGGTTCTAGCAGCCCTAGCAGACTAAGACAGGCTCTACTGGCCACTTCATATCCTCTCAACCCATCTCTGACCCCAACCACTGCTGTGCTGACTAGTCCCTTTAAATGATTCAGCCAGGTTCACCCTGGGTCAGCCTTATGATAGCTTTTTGAACCTAAACCACATGACTCTTACTTCCTGTCACGGGACTTCTGAGGCACCATGGTGTGGAACACCCATGTGAATGCACTTGGCCCTCATTCACGCACAACTATAAATGCATTACTTAGGTTCTACCCTTAAGTAATGAGGATGGGGACCAATGAATAAATGCTTTCTCCTGTTGCCCCCAAGCCATCTGTTTTCAAACATATCTTGTAAGGCTCCTCAGAGGATGCTGCAAATCTGAGCAATGGCTGCTCTTATGACAGCTCATCAATGACACATTTTTTTTTAATCTGCTTTTTCCTCCTTCCCTGATCAAAACCACTTTCCCTCATGGTTTTTCTCTAATATTATATTCTCAAATAATATAAACTGCTTTTACATAAGCTTTAGTTTCTGCCCCTGCTTTTGAAAGGAACCTACATTAAAACAGGGCTTGAAAAAGTTTTTGAAGAGAACTTTTGTTTAGAGACTCTCTAGGACCATGAAGTGAAGGGGCAGGTAAGCCCAATCTTCCTCTTAATTTATTGAGCCTGGGTAACTAACTGGTTGTGCTAATGAGAAATAGGCAAAGCTGGAAGGGGAGCTATTGGGTTGGGTAGATTAAAATTTAATCTCAGAGTATGGAATTGAATACAGAGTTCATCCAGAATATGTTGAGCATTGAATCTCTGGGTTTAAGGTGAAAAGTTGGAATTGGGTGATTAAGGCTGTGAGAAAGGATGAGCTTATTCTATTAAACAGAGAACAGCAATTTCTTACATGCGACAGCACTATTTGGGGATCATGGTTATAATGAAATCTCTTCATGAATAAGCTGAGTCCCCTGAATGCAAAGTGAGAGGAAAGTTGTCCTAAATGTCATACTTCACTTTCACATTCAATATACTGCTATTCCCTCTGAGAATTCTTGTTACCTGGGCTATTTAAAGATACCCTGGAGGAAAAAATACTGTCAAAATGGATCTTTTTTTTTTTATTTTTATTTTTTTTAACAAGATAGAAAGAATCTCATGTTCTTTGATCAGTCTGTGAAAGCAAGAAAAAAGGTCAATAAGAATAGATGTTTTGGTGTGGTAGTTAAGGCACTGGACTCCTATATGGCCAACCACAGTTCGAGTCCTAGACCTGGTGGCTTGATAATCATACTGGGCACATGTGTGTGCATGTCCAAAATCCTGGGAGGATAATGGAGGAGAAGGGATTGCAATATGGTTATCATCCCTGGGGATATCTCTTTCTCTCTTTCTTTCTCTCCAGAAAGCTCATGTACCCTATGGCAAAAAATAACAACAGCAACAAAAAAAAAAGATGGAGAAAAGAGCAGACACATAGACACATTTGGATTTCATTAGAGAACAACAAATAATACAGACATAATATGTAATTACTAAACACAATAATCTTCCAGCCACTTATAGCAACAATTTCAGAAATTGGTTTAAGGAACTTTGCTGTTAACAGCTATGGAGGAGCTCACTGAAAAAGATTATTTTTACTCCTCTGAAACTAATCTGATAGAGTATTTTAGAGTAACACTCTGAAATTGACACTAAATTTACATTAAAAAACTCCACATGCTGTATCTATTAATCTGCACTCAATGTTGAATATTATTAATACATGAACTTTTTCCAGTTAAAGGCCTATTTAGCTCAGATACTAACCTTATCATTCTGTATGTTTCATTATTCTTTTAGTATTTGGTAATGACAGAACTCTCTGGCTATTTAAAAAAAAAGCCTTTTTAATCTTATAATTTCAAAACAGATTAAAACATAGGAAGAAAAAATTAGCTCACATAACTTCCATGTAAGTTTAATTCAAAAGCAGAAATCTACGATAAAACTAGGGTTGGGTAGCCATCTCTTCTATATTATCCAAAAGAAATGTATAAAATTCATGAGCGATGTTTATTCTTGAAATCACACAATTTTCCTGCTGAAAAAAAATTTTAAAACAAAACATTCTTGAGTAGTCCATAGCTTCTTTTCTAACATGATGGAAATCAATTACATCCTCACTAGGAAGAGCCACCTGCCCATTGTTTTCCATAGTTCAAAAGTAATTTGTACTTGCAAAGAAAAATAATCCACTATCTCAGTATTCCCTGAAGCCTTCTGCATAGGCTCTGCTGGAGGTTGCTCTGTCCTTCTGTCATGAGCAGTGTTTACAGCATAGAGGATGTTCTTTTTTTTTTTTTTTTTCACTCTTCTTATAGAGTGTCATGACTCACATAAACCAAGAGATCAGGAGAATAATTAACTTTGTAGACATACAGCTATAGACTCTATAAGAACCAAGAGAGACCCTTTGAATTCTGGCATAACCATAGTAACATAGAAACTGTTCTTCTGAGACCAGTATGACAATTCCATACATTTTTGAGTTGGAAAAACACCATTTAAGGATTTTCTGGTTTGGGGATTAGCAGTTAGCATAATGGCTATGTTGCTGGACTCCCATGTAGTTAACCGTGGCTTAAGTCCCGGACCCGGTAGCTTAAACTCACACTGGGCGCGTGTGCGTGCGTGCTGAAGATCCTGAGAGGAAAATGGAGGAGAAGGGATTGTGGAGTGGCCATCCCTCCTGGGGGGTGATTTCTCGCTTTCTGTCTCTCTGTCTTTCTGGAGAGCGCATGCGCCCTGTGGCAAAAACCTCTCAAAAAAAAAAAAAAAAAGAATTTTCTGGTTTGGAGTGGTAAGACAGTTTCAACAAGAGCTGACTGATGCCCTAAAAAAAAACAATGTATGTCAGAGGCTTCACTGGAGCTTATATCACATAATCACATTAATTTAGAAAATAAAATAAAATCCAGGATTTAAAGAAGGAATTGCAAGAAGCACAGAAACGACACACAGAGGCTGTAAAATGAGCTGAGAAGATGCAAAATCTCATGCAAAAGCTTGAAAATGAAAATTTTGAGTTAAAAGTTATACTTAAAAAACAAGTAAACAAGATTGAAGAGCTTCAGAAGAACCAAGCTAAGGATGAAAACGAACAATGAAAGAAACTGAGTTAAAACAATCTCTGGAATATAATTTGGATCCAAGATAAAAAAAAAAATGGTCAATTAGAGAAAGAGATAACTGGATTGAAGAAACTCTTGGAAATGATGAGAAAGAAATGAAAGGAATGTGAAAATGGAGAAATTAGTTTCCAAGGAGATTTAAAACCTAGTCAACCTGAAATGGATATTCAAGTTACTATGCAAAAACATAGGGCACAAGCAGTATCTCAAGAACACTGAGAGCAGTTAAGAGCAAACAATTATGTCCATCTGTAAGTCAGATGGAACTCAGAAGGAGATATCCAGAGTCTGAACTCCTCAGAATAAGAGCTTCTTAAGAAGATTCTAATAAAGCAGAATTAGAAAAATAAGCAATCAGGGCCAGACGTCTTGGGGAGAAACAGCAGAATAGATCTTTACTCAACAGTCTTACTACAAGACCAGTCCTAGAGTGACCTCCTGTTGGAAATCCTGATAATAGTTTAGTTTACAGCAGAAATCTCATTTCAAGAGAAACTTCATTGCTTACTTTTGAGAGCATCCTAAGAATATGATATGCACTCTTACCACAAAGAAGTGAGGTTTGTGAGGTGATAGTTACGTTTTTATGTCTTGATCCTTCCACAATGTACACTTCCAGGATTCCATAAATATATGCAATAATCATTTGTCAATTGAAAATAAAAATTAAATTAAAAATTCATAAGAAAAAACAAAAGTTGTGTTTAGTTGTAATGTCCCAAAATTTTTTTGCATTTTTAATAGTCTTTCAAGGTGTTATAATAAAGCTTTTGTGTACCATTTTTTCCCTAAGAACAGAGTAATATATTGACTCTAAAGGTGTCCTGTCACTTGGCAATGATTATACTGTGTGGTTTCTACATGGAGGATTTGTTTTAAAGCATGGTGGTGATTCAAAGACTCCTACGCCTCAACCCATCCCCTGTCAACCTTACTTGCCTCTGACGGCTACTGTCTTGGGTGACTAGTTCTGCATGGCTTCTGACAGCTCAAGGTGGACCATTTCTGACAGAGCTGTCTCCACAGTCTGAGCATGGAATCCTTACCCACAGCCCCAGAGCCTTCCTGTTGGTACTGAGGCATGAGATGGCAGGGCTCAGCTCAGAGCCCAGCACTTAGCACCTGGAAGTGTAGGAAAGTTCATGTCCCCTTGGGGTGAATCTTTGAACTTACAAAGGTGGGAGCTACCAGGTTGATTCTTCTCTATTTTTCTCCTCAAATGGGCTGCCCAGAGATGCACTGATTTATTTAGCCTCTAGAAAGACTGTCAAAAATGTGTGCAATTTGCTTGGAACTAAGCAGTGGTAAATCCCATATTTATCGTTGTCGATATTTTTGTCTCTGTTTTACTTCCTCTCATTTCCCTGAAATTACACTTTCTAATAAAAGGATAGCACATGAGTTTTCATTTTAGGCTATGTTTGCTAGAGAATCTGGGCTCAGAAAGTTCTAGAAAAAATTAATAAATAAATGATAAATTAGGTATTTCTAATTTGTTTTCTTAGTTAAGCTCCCACAAAAGATTATTATTGTTACATATACCTTGATTTTAGAGATGGGAAAATCTTCCACTTAGACTTTTAAAATTGCCTGATCTTAGGAGATCAGCAACTTTCATTAAGTGTGGGCAGATATTTTTCAACTAAAACCTTGAAGATTAAACATAAATACTGCCTGAGAAGTCTTTTCCTTTTAGGAAAATGAAAGGGAAAAGGAAATTAAACACACTCAATCTACCTTTGCCATTAACAAGGGGAGATGTGTTTGGTATCAAATTTTCTATGGGAGTTCAGGGAAGGAAGAACTCTCCAGGAAAAAGATGTACCAATCAACATGACCCAAGCAGCTACTTCGAGGTGTCACTAGAAATTACTGTTGCCTTCTTTGTTATTTGATTGAGGTTTGGGACTGTCAGATTAGTAGAGAGAGAGGGAAGAACTGTCTTAGAAATGTTACTTGACCATTGTCTGAAAATATACAGCAATTCTACATGAATACCTTTATCACGGTTGTGCTGGGGATATAGAACATAGCCACTGAGCTGGGTTTCAGGTAGGGAATATCCTACTTAAATTGCTCTGAATGGGACACTGAGAGGAAACAGCTATTAAGTTCAAATAGCAATTCTTAATAGAATATTCAAAAAGTTATATTTAGTCCATATTTAAAGAATGAGGCAAATGGGAATGTGAGAATTAAAGGAGGAAGTTTGTGCTGTAGATATAACAACAATCTTGAAAAATTATATTCTGAGAATATTTAGTTTATATGAACTAGAAAGATAGAGCTCTAATCAGTTGCAGAAACAAGATGACTTATTCTCAATTAATGATAAATCTCATAAAGTCACAGTTTTGGGGCCAGCAGGTGGTGTGGTAGTTTAGGGTTCTGGACTCCCACTTAGCCAACTGTGGTTCAAGTCCCGGACCTGGTGGCTTACTTTCTCACTTTCCCTCTCTCTCTTTTTCTCACCCTGTCCCTCTCTGGTCAAATTAAAATAAATAAATAAATAAAGTTAAATAAAATAATTCTTAAAAAAACCTCACAGTATTAGCCTCATCTGTCTTTTTTAGGTTATTATATTATTAAGATTTTATTATACTATATTGTCAAGACTAGAAACTGGTCTTTCAATGATAATACTATATTCTATACTGTGGTTCAGTATAGTGTGTTGGCTTCTTTAAAATCTATTAAAGAGAACGAAATCCTATAAAATATTTTTAAATGATCTTTCAGGACCAGTTGATTAAATCCCACTTGAAAAAAAGTCTTCCGTATGCAAGCATAAATATTTTGGTCTAACCTCCTTTAGCGTAAAATCAGAAGTCTAAAAACAAAAATAATTGTTAAAGCAAAAAAGAAATTTGATAGTGTAACAGAGATCACTTATTATTTGTTTAGTTCTATTGGTGATATTTATCTTTCTCCTGGTTCTCCACTTAGTCACTTCATCAGATCCCAGGCCAAACTGAGATATAGACCTCTCTGGCCCATGGGTCAAATTTTATTTTCAGATGACTCTCTGTAGCAGCCAAATTCAATATGGTTTTCATTTTAATTAAAATGACCAAAGTCCCATCTAATTTAAGCCAATTAAAAAATCTGTATATATATATATTGCTGATTCTTTGCCTCTGTGTCTCTTTGTGTAGTTCATCTGACCTTCTATATCTTACTTTGTGTATATATTTCCCTATCTATTTCTTTTATATGACCTTGTTGCATTTATTTATCATTCTTTTCCCTTGGCAAAACCCTGATGGAAGGAAGAAAGGAAATTCACATGAATTATTTCAAATGTACATTATCTAATATATTCGTTCAACATTCCTGTAATGTTTTATTTCTTCTACTTTTTTCTTTTTTATTCTGTTTTTTATTTTCATATTAATTTTACATTTTACAAGAAGTTTTCATTATGATGTATTATATACATATTTTTTTTTCAACAGAGAAGTTTTTCTGTCTGTCAAATGTTTCCTCCCCTGGCACCTCACACCCACTTCTCTACCACCCTCTCTCTACCAACCACTCTCCCCATTTACAGTCTTTAGCATCCATAACCATCCTGTCCACCCATCTACTTTTAATCAAATGATAGGGTCTAGGTATTTCTTTTCTTTTTTAAAGAATTATTTTATTTCACTCATTTATTTTTTAACTTCACCAGAGAGAGACAGAGTGAGAGTGAGAAAGAAAGCAAGCTGCCAGGTCCAGGACTCAAACAGCAGTCAGCCATGTGGGAGTCCAGCGCCCTTAACCACCACACCACCTGCTGGCCCCAGGTCTCATTATTTCTTATGGCTAGGTAATAGTCCATAGTATATATGTGCCACAATTTTTCAACCCAGTCATCAGTTTTGGGACACTTAGGTTGATTATGTTTCAGTAATTGTGAATAATGGTACAATAAACATGAACGTACAAATGTCTTTCCAACTGAGTTTTTTTCCTATCCTTTGGGTAAATACCAAGGAGTGGGATTACTGGGATTACTGGGTCATATGAAAGCTCTATTTGTAGGTTTTTAAGAAATCTCCATAATTTCTCACAGAGGTTGGAATAATTTACTTTCCCACCAACAGGGTAAGAGAGTTCCCTTTTAACCACAGCCTTGCCAGCATTTATTCTTTATTTGTTTTGATCCTAGCCATTGTAATTGGGGTTAAATAATATCTCCTTGTGGTTTTAACTTGCATTTCTCTCATGACAAGGGACTTTAAATGTATTTCACATGCATTTTAGCCATTAAGAATTCTTCAGAGAGGTGTCTATTCATTTAATTTGCCTATTTTTAAATAGGATTGTTCATTTTTTTCTGGGTGAGCTGCTTGGGTTCTCTATATATTCTGTATATCAATCCCTTATCTGAGGAATAATTTGCAGTATTTTCTCCCGTTCTGAGGTTTGTCTTTTCACTCCAGTTATGTTTCTTTTGCTGTAAGGAAGGTTTTTGGCTTGATGTAATCCTACTTGTCTATTTTGGGGATTATTGCCTATGCTTTGGGGTTTTATTTAAAAAGTCTTTGCCTGCTCCAATGTCTTCAAACATCTCCCTTACATTTTCTACCAGTAGTTTTGTAGTGGAAAGCTTTATAGATAAATATTTAATCCATTTTGAATTGATTCTTGATAATGGTGAGAGATTGGGATCCAATTTCATTTTACTGCAGGTGGATATTCAGTTTTTCCAACATCATTTACTAAAAAGACTTTCTTTTCTCTACTGCATTGTAAAAAATAAGTTGGATGTATGATTTGGGTTTTATTTCTGGATTTTCTATTCAGTTTCATCAGTTTGTGTGTCTATTTCTGTACCAGTGCTATGCTGTTTCGATTATTACTACTTTGTAATATATTTGAAGTTGGTTAGTGTCATGCCTCCTATTTTATTCTTTTTATACAGCTGATGATATGGAGTCATTTATGATTTCAGGCAAATTTTATAATTGTTGTTTCTGTCTGTGAAGAATGTCACAGACAATTGAATCAGAGTTACACTGAATATGTAAATTAATTTGGGTAGAAATGATGTTTTGATTATATAGATTCTTCCAATCCAAGAACGTGGGATGTCCTTCCATGTTTTTGTATCATTCTCATTTTCTTTCTTCTGTTAGTTTTTTATAATTTTCCTTGTTGAGATCTTTAACCTCTTTGGTTAGTCTTATTCCTAGGTATCTCATTTGTTTCATGGCTATTGTAAATGAGATTGCTTTCTTCAATTCTGTCTTGGTCTGTTCATTGTAGGTGTATAAAAATGCTATAGATTTTTGTCTATTGATTTTGTATACTACTACTTTACTAAATTCATTTATCACTTCCAGGAGGAATTTTGGGTGGATTCTTTGGCTTTCCTATGTATATAATCATATCATTAGCAAATAGAGACAGATTAATTTCTTCTTTTCCTATCTAAATGCCTTTTATTTTGTTCTCTTGTCTGATTGCATTGGCTAGGATTTCAAGCACTATGTTGAAAAGGAGTAAAGAAAGTAGGCACCCCTGTCTTCTTTAAGAGTTTTAGATTTTCCTTATTCAGTATGATGATAGTGATGGGTCTTTCATATATGGCTTTTATTCTGTTGAGGAATGTCCCTTCTACCCCTAGTCTACTGACAGTCTTGATCATGAAGGGATGTTGTATTTTATCAAGTGCTTTTTCTGAATCTATAGTTTTCTTCATATTTTAAGAAGAAGGCTAAGACATCAAAAAATTCAAATGTGTTGTTGCAGGTCACATGATTAATAAGATACTGGATTTTGAGACATATCACATTATATAATGCTACTATAGAGGAAGATTTTCTCATGGCAGCAATAAATGATATATAAACTGTCCCTTTGTATTCTAGTGTTTTTTCTTTCACAGCTATTTTGAGATATAATTTACATATACAAAACTTACTAATTTAACATGTACAATTCAATGGTTTTCAGTATAGTTACTGGGTTGTGCAACCATCAGCACAATCTAGTTTTAGAATATCTTTTTAATTGCCAGATGGTGCATATGCTTGCTTGAGAAAAACAGAGAAAGGGAGAGATAGAGATATGGAGAAAGCACCTCTCAATGGGAAGTAGTCATACCACAACACCTTGTCCTCCATTTCTCCATTCCTTTGAGATTTTGGATCCACGCACACATGCTTGCTCGAGCAAAACAGAGAAAGGGAGAGATAGAGATATAGAGAAAGCACCTCTCTCAAATGGAAGTAGTCATACCACAACACCTTGTCCTCCATTTCTCCATTCCTTTGAGATTTTGGATCCACGCACACATGCATTCATTGTATTTTTTTCAAGCCACTGGGGCCAGGATTTAAACTACAGTCAGCCATGTAGTATCTATTTCTCTAAACCACTAGACTCTGGGCCTATTTTTACTGATATTCTTTGTTTGATGAAACATCATTCTCATACTTTAATTCTTTAGACAGAATTCCCTTTAGTTCTTTGAACATATTTGCAATAGCTTATTTAAAGTATTTTTCTAGCAAGTCTAAAATCTCGGTTCTTTTAGGGGACCCTATATTCTATAGACAATCCTTCTTCTTCTGTAGGAATCCTAATTTCACTGTTGAAAATTGGACATTTCAGTCATGTAATGTAATGTGGCACATTTAGATCTTTTTCCCAGTCAGGGTTTGTTGCTGATTTTTGTTGTTGATACTGCTGTTTTTGCTTGTTTTTGTTGTTGTTGTTGTTCTGTTTTGTTTTAATTTACAACTTTTCTAGGACTAATTTTGGAAAGTCTGTAGTCTCTATAGAGGGAAACCACTTAAGTCTCTGGATGATTATCTAAGTGGTCAGCTAGTGATTGACCAGAGATTTTCTTAAATTCTTTGAAGAGTAAGTCTTTTACCCTTTACCAAGGAGTTTTATGTGTTAGTAATGCACACACAGTTCATAATTTTGTCTTTACCTTCACCTCGGGCTGTATGGGACCTCAAGATTAGCCAGCTATGAGAGATTGGGGCACTTCTTGGTCTTTCCTCAGCATGTACACAGCCCTGCTCATACATGCGAATTCTGAATTGCCAATAATATGTCAGAGCTTTCCAAAGACCCTTATGAGCAACTCAGTCTTCCTTTTATGTTTTGTTCAGGCTCTTGTTTGCCCCAACTGCTATAGTAATCATACATGACGTTAAACAATTCTGCTGATCATTTTCATAAATGCCCTGGAGAAATGGTTTTGAGCTCTGAATCAGGTCAAAAAATGACAATGCCCTATGAATGGGAATTGCCAGAGAGCTTTAAGACTGATTAAATAATGTTGATGCTCTGGGGATGGGACTATTTGAGTAGCTCCAAATTTGGTTAGTTCCCCCCAGTGCTCCAAGACTGTTGGTTTTCAAGGCTATCATAGAAATGGGGAGGAAATGACGATGAGCATAGATAAAGTAAAGAAGCCATAAACTTTATTGTTCTTACCCAAGTTTGACTCATTCTCTTGAATAAACACTCCTCAGACTATTGTAAGCCTTTGATAAATTTTCAGAATTCCGGTAAGATTGATCTGGAAAATTTTTTCAGTGTTTTTCTGGAGGCGTGAAATTATGGAAATCCTTACTCTGAAAACTCAGAAATTCTAAGTACCTTCATTGGCTATTATTTTTACCTTATACTCTCTTTCCAACAAAAGGGAACAATTTCAGTGACCCAGTTTCTAGTTGAGAGAACAAAGTCCTTATGGGATGACTGTTGTCTTGGATTTTTTTCTGTGTCATTTTAAAACTAGGTAATAAACATATTGTGTTTAAATATTTTCAAGACACAGTTATTACCAAATGCCTGAATTAATCTGCATGTCCTGTAATGTATAAAACATGTTCTATAATGGAACATGGATTATGAGTTTTTCCCTTAGAATTTTGTACTACATTTGGTAATAATTATTGTTCCTGTTTTTTCCCTAACATATGACAAAACTTACCCATGCTAGTAAACAAGAGGGGTGCAAACAATGTTTATTGACTTAGTGTCTTTCATTCCTATTATGCAAAGTGGTTTGCACAAACTATTTGCACAAAATACTTGTATTTCGCATAAATCCAATAGTACTTGATATGTGTTATTTCAGTCTCTTTAACTGCTTCCTCGACTTTTGATAGTTAAACATTTCCCTCCATCAAGACCTAGAATAGTTTGATGAAATCTTACACTCAAGAAACAGCAGAGTTAGTGAGAGAAAAAGATGAAAAACTTCTGCTTCAATTAAGTATATATTCAGAATAGACTTTTGAAAACTTTGGAAATTTCTTAATTTCTACTACTCCTACGATTTGCCTCTCTAAAGCATCCTTCACAATCATGCTATATAAAATAACTGATGGAGATTTCTTCTCTGGAGCCTTAATTGTGATGTCAATCTCAGACCCAAATTGCTTTCTGCTCTTGTCCTGTCGTGTGCTTCTCATGGGACAATGTACCATCACCATGCTATCCAGCATAATCATCCTAGATTGCAAAGCTTACATTCAACTTTGTGCTCCATAATTATGTTTGTTTTTATCAAGCCCCTATGTCCACTTCAATTAGCATTTTAGATATGGGTCTAAATATGCTCACAGCATCTTACAGGTACTATAATTATTTCCACTTTGATTTTTCTATGTATTTTAGCTAGATTCCATGTACAACATCTGGAGACACTAATTACTGCCTGTCCTATAAACCTACACTCCAATTTGTCCCTGTGACAGTCATGTCATTAACTGACTCAGAACCAACTTCTAATTCATCAACTGACAAATATAGATGGTCCACCTGCCTGTGCCAGTTTTAGTCTGAATCCAGCACAGAATAGTATCTTTTCTAGCATTGCTTGAGAAAATTCTGGGCACTGAGTATGACAGTCTGTTTATTTCTCGGACTAACTTATAGAGGGAAGCTGAGTATGATCATCTTATTTCAAAACCAATGTCTTGCTTATCTTTAGTGATAGATTTAAGTCACAAACCAAGTAGTGTCCTGTGTATCCTTCTCAAGCCCTCCCCTCCTCAACAGATGATCAATGTAGGCAAGCCCTTACAAGGCATTTCACTTTCAGGCAGTTAGCTTTCCTTTTTAACTCTTTTGGCTGCATTCCAATCTGTGTAATTACACTGTCCTCCCTCTTAAAGAAAAATAAAATTGCACCAAATCATAGTGGTTTTAATTAGAGAAGTTATCTCCCAAGACAAACAAGAAACTATCAAATTGCATCTCCACTGGCACATAGTACTGTGGTCAAACCAGATGGATTGGGTGCTAAAAACAGGTAACAGTCTTCTAATTAGTTCAATAAAGTACCTTAGGGTCCTTTTGATGAAAGGCATTATGGAACTAGAGGGTGATAGATATTGTACAAATAGCTCATGTTGTAGACAGCAAAGAGAGAAGCTCTTTCAAGATATTGTCCTTAGGTATCAAGATTCATGTTAATCAAATATTTCAAGTTTTAATTTGAATCCCAATATACTAATATAGCAGAAAACATTCATGGCATACATAAATGAGTGATTGATTAGGGATCTATACAACCATTAAAATATCATAAATACTTGGCACACATAAGAACTCTTAAGCAACATTTAATGAACAAAATTGTCTTTTAGGAGAGCTCCCTATTTGAAAAATTTTGCAAAGTAAAATTGCCTTAAAAGGCTATTTAAAAACTATAATAAATAAAAAAGATGATAAGTATACATAATACAAATCACACACAAAAAAATACATCAGGTTTAGCATCTGCCTATGGGTTACTATTTTTCTGTAATCACTGCTTAAACTCAAAATGTGAGTTTGAGATTTTGATACTTATTAAACATTAAGAGATAATTTTTTTTGAGAGGTTTATGCTATAGGGCACTTGTGCTCGCCAGATAGACAGAGAGAGACAGAGAGACAGAAAGCAAGAAATCACCCCCCAGGGGGGATGGCCATGCCACAATCCCTTCTCCTCCATTCTCCTCTCGGGATCTTGAGCACGCACACACACACCGGCATGAGTTTAAGCCACCGGGTCTGGGACTCGAACCACGGTCGACTACATGGGAGTCCAGCGACATAGCCATTACGCTAACTGCTGGTCCCAACATTAAGAGATAATTTACTGGTTATAAAATATTACAATTTTTGTAAGATATATTTTTCTAATTTCAAATATAATATTTGTTTATTATAGAAAATTTGGAAAATCATTATTTCAGAAATTAGAGAAAGCTGACATAAAGCTTGGTGAAGATCTCTCAGATTATAACCTATATCATGTAATATTATACAGTTCATTTGTTTTTTTTTTTCATTAGTAATACGGCATAAACATTTCCCACACTGCTGGATAGTTCACGTAGCATCATCGTTCTAACTTGCAAAGTATGAAGATGCCATAATTTATGGCCTCTGGTTATTGACAATTTAGGTTACTTCAGTTTTTTAAAAAATATTCTAAGAAATAGTTAAATGAAAATTCCTCCTAAATATCATTGTATTCATCTTTAACAAATGCTTCGTATCTTTGATTTTTTTAAAAATAATTTTATTGAACTTTATTTTTTATTTATTAATTTTAATTTGACCAGAGAGGGTCAGAGAGAGAGAGAGAAAGAGAGAGAGAGAGAGAGAGGAGGGGTAAGGAATGGGAAGCAAACTGCCAGGTCCAGGACTTGAACCATGGTCAGCCATGTGGGAGTCTAGTGTCCTTAACCACCACACCACTGCCAGCCCCTTTGATTTTTTTTTTTATGATAGACTTCTAAGTGGATTAAGTATCTGCATATTGAGGGGGCTGGCTCCTGCTGGTTAAAGAAGCTGGATCTGCATGGCTGAAATTGTGGTTTGAGTCCTGGACCCTGCAGCTTAAGAAACACACTGCAGGGCTGGCAGGTAGTTTGGTAGTTAAAGGCACTGAACTTCCACATGGCTGACTACAGTTCAAGTCCTGGACCTGGAAACTTGCTTTCTCACTTTCCCTCGCTCGCTCTCTCTCACACTCTGTCCCTCTCTCATCAAATTAAAATGAAAAAAATTAAAACACACACACACACAGACACACACACTGGAATGTGTGTGCACATGCCCAGAATCCTAAAAGAAAGGAAAGATAGAGGAAAAAAGATTGCAGCACGACCATCCCCCAGGGAGTTGCTTTCTCCTCTCTCTCTCTCTCTCTCTCCAGCAAATGCACATGTCTCTGCTGACAAAAATTTAAAAAGTATGCTATTTTCAAGGTTTTTGCTCTTTTAAGTCCATTTACTCTTGAGATGCTTAAAGAAATTTTCCTGTATCACTTCCAACAAAGAGAATTATGATTTATTTCTATTTTTTTTTTGTGATTCTGAGTGCAAAAGAATGAGTTTGTAAACTCTTATAATACCCACTAATATTTTGTTTGCCTTTTAAGCATTTATCCTTTCTATTTTGGAATCACTGACTAATTTATTTGTCTTGTTTTTCTGTTGAAAGCATCAGCAGTAGAAAAATGATGACATGTGTCACATGTGTATTGCAATCTATCTTTTGCCCTATTTTTCCTAGGCCTTTAAATTTACTTGTGATTAAATTTGGCATACAGAAGATTTAAATTTCTATGACTTTAGAATTATGCTTTGGGGGCTGGCCCATAATCTAATGCCTAAGGGAGTCGTATCCCACATGGCCGACTGCAGTTTAAACGCCAGCCTCAGAAACTTGAAAACTTCAGTGGAGGCATGTGCATGCATGCCTCATATCCCAGCAGGGTAGAGAAATGGAGGAGAAGGAATTGCTGATTGACCACACCTAATCAAAGGTGCCCCCCTCCCCTATATCTTTGGTGAGTGCAAACACCCTCTGGTAATAAAAAAAAAAGAAAAGAAGAAAAAAAAAAGAATCATGCTTTGAGAAGACTTCTATATGCCATAATTAGATTAATATGAATGCCATTTCTTTTCATTATTTTATGGTTTTAATTTACAACTACTTTTGGAATTTATTTTAGTGTAAGAGGTTTTTCATTAAATCTATTAAGACAGGCTTAAAGTCACTACTCATACTTGTACTTCCTACCTGTTATTTTTTTAAATTATTGATGGTTTCAGACATAAAGGAAGCTCAGATTCAAGGAATGCAGGATGACAGGGAGAAAAGCATTCCAATTATTTTATTAAAATAGGTTAAATGCTTACAATAGTTTCTGCAAAATAAATTTATACCAAGACTGTCCGTGAACAGTTTACTGAAAGGACTTTTGTTAAAATACATGTCATGTAATTGAGATAACATACATATGGACAAAAGGGGTCTTCAAAAATTTCATGGAAAAGTATATTATAAAAAACTATGCATGAATTTCAATTTTTTTAAATCCACCCAAATCAACTTATACTTTAATTCCATTTTATCATAAACTTTTTGCAATACTCTAGTGTTAGTCATTGAAGAAGACATAAACTTATTTTTTTTTATTATTGATTGATATGCCTCAGGCTTTCCCTTGTCAGAATTTCCCAGACTCTGTGCAGTTATTCTTGGGTATATTCTCAATATACTTGAAAAAAAGCTCTGGAGGCTAAAGATCAATTTTAGTTCCATAAATAGATCTGATGTAACCAGTGAGCTAATGAGGAAAGAGACATGAGTTAATATAATACCACAGTTCATCGTCTACTTTAGTTATCAAGTTTAAAATCTAGCAATTCCAATTGACTATTTTAATTAACTAGCTCATCATGTATTTTGAATTTAGGAAGGCTTACAGAGAAGGTAAAATTGGATAGATTGTTTAATTCAAATAAGCCCCAGAAATATTACTAGAAGGATTTACATTCTACCTGGTAGGCTCAGACTAAACTCTGTACTTGGGATTGTTGGAATTTCTATAATAGCAAAAGAATGGGTTAAAGACTTCAAGGTGAAAGGGGAAAATGACTTTCTTCCCCTGCCACATCTTTACTGTTGAGAATTGCTTTTAATTATAGGGTGTGTCTCCTTAATATGCACTAACCGAATAAATCAGTCCTCCTTGTTGCAGACTATGTATCACTGAACCTTTCCTTTAAGGGAATCCTCCCTTCACATCTCAGTTTTAGAAAACTGTATTGACTGAAAGCCCAGTTAAATATCTTCCTTTACACACTCGCAGTGGTTAGGGAGCTAATGTAGCAGCACAAGGAGAACTAAGGGCCATCCATTAGACTTTGCCACCTCCGTGGTTCTCCGCCCCAGGTTTCACAGCCCCCGTGGGAGTTGCCCACAAAGGAATTCAGCTTGTTACCTCTGTCTCTTCTTTCCCCCCTGCAGCAAAGATCCTTACCTTTCAACCAAGGGACACCCTTCTATGTCATCTTAGAAATATAACAGGTCCACTTAACTATTTCCAGGAATTAAAAGCACAGCAAGAAGCATGAGTTATGTGATACAACCCCCTCCAGGTTCATTCAGAATGACAATTTAGGGCAGATATGATAGGCAGAGAGTAAACATTTTTGAGAAAATTACCTAGAGGGTAAGTCCAGAGCTCATCAGTAAGCTTCATATTTATATATATTTCTTGACAGTTATTCATTCCTTTCAAATGACTGGGAGAGAAAAATTGAATTAAACCTTCTCTGTGTTAGACAGCAGTGCAGCAGGTATGTGATGCTCTGCCGGGCTGACCCACATAGGAAGGTTCTGGGTTTCTCTCCAGAAAACTTCCTGTATATGATGGACGTGTGGGTACCCATGATTGGGGGAGGTGGGCTGTCTGAGGCTGGAGGCAGATCAGTGTCAGCATCTGTGGAGAACGCTGTCTCTTTGTCTCTTTGTCTCTTGCTCATGAATAAATAAATTAAAACAAAAATAACTCAACCTCACTCGTAGCACTTGCAATGATGGATCTTCAAAAAGTTCATGAAAAAAGTATATTAAAATAAATGTGGGACCAGCAGTTAGTGTAATGGCTACGTCGCTGAACTCCCATGAAACCAACCGCGGTTTGAGTCCTGGACCCGGTGGCTTAAACGCACGCTGGGGGCATGTGAGTGCATGCCCAAGATACTGAGAGGAGAATGGAGGAGAAGGGATTGCGGCGCGGCCATTCCCCCCCCCCAGGGTGATTTCTCACTTTCTGTCTCTCTGTCTCTCTCTGTCTTTCTGGCAAGCGCACACGCCCTATAGCAAAAACCTCTCAAAAAAAAAAAAAATAGATTTCAAAATTTTTTTGCACCAAAATAAACTCACACTTTACCTCCATTTTTTCCATGAGCTTTTTAAAGTCCCTTCATAAAGTGGCCAGAAAACCCTCCTGAGAAGGTCACATTTGAGTAAACAGTCAGCTACGGTAAGCAAATAATACGGGGTTCGTGGTTGTGGGGGAGGTCCCGATAGAAGGCAGAGTCAGAGCAAAGCTCTGCGTGGGAGCCTGATGGCATGCTGGAGGAACAAGAAAGGCTGTGAAACAGAGTGAACCAGGAATAGAGTAAGAAAATAAAGGGCCAAGAGGTAAGATGGGTCCAGACCCCATAAGCCTTATAGCTCATTGTTAGGTCTTTGTGACTGACGGTTAAGACTACTAAAGGGTTTTATTGAGCAACGTTCAGAAGATTGACCCATGGGGTAATTACATGGAAAAGCAACCAGTTTATATTATCTTTTTCATCATCACCCTTAGACTCAGAAAGGGGGAAAGGGCGGTTGTTACTGCCCAGCAGAGTAGAGTTGTGGTGCGCTCTACCCCGAGCCAGCCTCAGTGCAGGACGAGGGGGAGAAACGTGGTGGTTATACCTACGGCAACCTGTAGGGTCCAAGGAACATCACGTCCGCTTCATCTCATTAGTGGTGGGCTGTGTGGAGTGTGAGAGAAGGGGGACATTGAGGATTTTTCAAAAACAACTTTTGATCTGACCAACAGGAAGAATGGAACTGTCACTGATGTGATCGGGAAGGGTGCAATGCCGCAGGTGTGGTGGGAAATCGGAGAAGCCATTTCAGGCGCATGACATCTGAGGCATCTACTAGACATAGACATTCAAGTGGAAATGCCAAGTATACAGTTGTGTATGTGAATCTGGAGTTCTCTGGGAGGTCCAAGATGAAGTTCCTAGCTTAAGTCTAAGAAAAAAAGGTGTTACCCTCCGTGTGGCCCTAGTTAGCTTTGCCTGAAGTCTACAACACAACTTACTAGTCAACTTGCTTCATTGTATGTTCTCAAGACTCTGTTTCCAGCTTCTGCAATTTCGCTAACATTGTTATGAAATATTCTTCCTTTTTCTTTCATCCATCAGACTCCTACCAATTTTTTTTGAGAGATTTTCACTGTAGGGCACATGCGCTCGCCAGACAGACAGAGAGAGACAGAGAGACAGAAAGCGAGAAATCCCCCCCTAGTGGGGGTGGTCACGCCGCAATCCCTTCTCCTCCATTCTCCTCTCGGGATCTTGGGCACGCACGCACACGCGCCTGGCGTGAGTTTTAAGTCACCGGGTCCGGGACACGAACCGCGGTCAACTACGTGGGAGTCCAGCGACATAGCCATTACGCTAAGTGCTGGTTCCCTCCTACCAATTTTTGAAGGTGTTAAAAACAAACAAACAAACAAAAAACCTGTAAGGTTTTCTTTAGTCATCCCAGACTGGGAGTTTGTTTATATTTAGTCCCTTTGTGCAGTCCTTTTAGATCTTATGCTGCTATTTGATTCTTGTTTCATAAATGTTTCTCTATACATTTTCATACTTAGAGATATGAGAACAAAGATGCTTGAAGATATGCATTGACCTAATTCAGCTGTCACAAAATGGCTCTGGTCTTAAGTAATGAGTCATAACCTTATTCTGTTGACAGTCATAGCATTTACCTTGTTCGTATTCTGGAGAGGAGGTATTTTATTATCTGCTTCATTAAATTATTTCACTAAGGAGTAACCTTTCCTTTTTCCCCTTGATTGCTTTAATTTTTAATTCCAAAATCTTTGATTGACTAAAAGAAATGGTGAATTGGCTAATTAAAATATTTAAATGGCACTACCTGAACTTAGTATATAGTTTGAAACCCAGCTTAGATTTGACATTTATTATTTTATACTAAGTCCTCCATCAGCATATTGATCACTGAATAGTTATGGAATACACATACACACACTCATTCTAATAGATATCATAAAAAGTAAAATATTTGGACCAGCAGTTGGTGTAATGGCTGTCGCTGGTCTGCTGTGTAGTTGACCATGGTTCCAATCCCGGACCCAGAGGCTTAAACTCATGCTGGACATGTGTGTGTATGCCCAAGATCCCAGAACGGAGGAGAAGAGATTGCGGTATGGCCATTCCCCTTGGGGGGTGATTTCTCACTTTGTGTCTGTCTGTCTGTCTCTGTCTTTCTGGAGAACACACATGCCCTATAGCAAAAACCTCTCCAAAAAAAAAAAAAAGTGAAATATTTAAATCAATGAACTTATGCTTTTTTTCCCTCTAAGTATTAATGCAGATTACATGTTATCTCCATTATATTATCCATATCTTTTTTAAAAATATTTTTATATACAGCTTTTGTCTAACTAAAATCATCATTAAAACTCCTATATGTGGGGCCAACAGGTGGCAAGTTGGTTAAAGTGCTGGCCTCTCACGTGCCTGACCATAGTTTGAGTCCCAGACCCAGCAGCTTGAAAATCATGCCAGCTGCACGTGTATGTGTGCCCCAAATCCCGAAAAGAGAATGGAGGAAAAAAGATTGTGACATGGCCATCCACCCTGCGGGGTGATTTCTCACTTTCTCCCTCTCTGTCTCTCTCTCTCTAGCAAGTACTCACACCTTATGGAAAACAAAGCAAAACAAAAACAAATGTCCTATATGTATTTTATTAAGTATTGTTCTATATTAAGAAGAATGGAATTTCTAAGTTTTCATTATGCTGTTCAAAAAGACATGTAAAACTCATCAGGTAAATAACATTTAAATTAATTTTTAAAATGTGTCAGATGAGGGACCAGCAGTTAGCGTAATGGCTATGTCGCTGGACTCCCATATAGTCGACTGTGGTTCGAGTCCCGGACCCGGTGGCTTAAACTCACGCTGGGTGCATGTGCATGCGTGCCCAAGATCCTGAGAGGAGAATGGAGGAGAAGGGATTGTAATGTGGCCATCCCCTCTGGGGGATGATTTCTCGCTTTCTATCTGTCTCTCTCTGTCTGTCTGGTGAGCGCACGCGCCCTATAGCAAAAAAAAAAAACCTCTCAAAAAAACAATGTGTCAGATGAAACATTATTAATCGAATATTTTAATCATTTCAATTTTTTCCCTCTCTGTTAGGTGTACTGGGTACTGTTTGTACTTTACCTGTGAAATGCCATTCTATGCTCTCAAAGACAAATGATGGCTTCCTCAGTAAAGATTAGGCTAAGGATTAGCAACCGAAGTATTGGGTTGTCGGAAAAGTCATGACATATATTTCTATGCAAAAATACATCATGACTTTCCGGACAAGCTGATATTTCTGTACTCTACTCAGATATAACTTATCTTCATGGGATTCCACATAAAGTACCACAAGGAATGAAACAAAAACCAAATGAGATGCATAAGTTTGTCTGATATCTGTCACCTGATAACTGTGCCTTAACTTTGAGGATAGGCATGACTTTTTCAATATTGTCTTTCATTATGTTCTGTCCACCTGGATTTGGTGTTCCCAAGTGGCTAAAATCTTTATTCAAGATGTCCTGAAGTGCTGTTTTATATACTCTACCAAACAGCTAGGAGCTCTTTGGAGGTAGAAACTGCCTTAACAACTGTTGTCCCAATGTCTAACGGGTTGGAATCCACAATTAATGCTACTAAGATATTTACATATTGCCTATCCAATAGTATCAACCACTGCCTTCGTCATCCTTCAGTGACTGGGATAGATGTACACTAATCCTTCCCAGACATGATTTTGCTTTTCTTTGTGAGAGGCGTGCATTAGCAAGCAAGCTAACTGCGGTTGAACAGAATTTGTTTTATTGGAAGAATGGAAAAAAAGAAGTTGTCTCCATTATACTGATTTTTTGAATAAATATGTCAGATAAGTTTTAAAAAAATGTTGTATATATCCAAAGAACACTACACAGTGAAGTTTCTGTAGCCAAAAGAAAAAAAAAATCTTAAAAAACAGAGTGAAGCTATTAAAAAAAAGCATTTTAAAATCTGAGTTGTGGATTTATGTGACTCTAATATTTACTGGCAGACTTAGCTTGCAATAAAGAGATTCCGAAAAAGTACAACTAATGCATGTTATGGATTTTGTTTACTACCCACAGTGAACTGTTTAGTTACTACCTTCAGATTTCTTGAGGCCATAAAGCGTAGTGGTTAAGATGTCTGCTCTACCACCTACTGGGTACATTAATGTGCTTCCTTGTTTCTCAACTTGTATGTCTGAAAAATGAGGATAATAATAGAGTCCAAATTGAGAGTTCAGAAAGTGCTTTCGCACGTAGTGAGTTTATGGCTCCATAGCAAGGTGTTAGACCTTGGCATAGAAAGTTGGATCCCACATGGCTGACTGCATGCTGAATCGTGGCCTGCTGGTTTGAAATATATGCAGTGTGTGTGGGTGCATGCCCAAATCCTGACACGATGTAGAGATGGAGGAAAAGGGATCATGGACTGACCATAGCCCATTGGGGGCTGAAAGGTGCTTTCTCTCTCCCTGTGGTTTTCTCTCTTTGTCTTTCTCTCTCTCTGGCAAGCACACATACACAAAGGCAAAATAAATACAAACATAAATAAAAGCTGCTTTTTGAGTTAGACTAAATAAAACACAAGAAATAGTAAAGGGGATGTGAAAAAGGACAGAAAGAATTACTGTGAGCAACACAAGGGGTATTAAATATAGATAGGAAAGGCACCAAAATTTTATTGCTCTTAAATTTTGCCCAAGTCCCCTTATCTCTCTTCTTTGTATCTCCCAACTTTGACCGAAGACTCAGACCATATGGTAAAATCTTTCTACTTCTTTTTCCATCAGGGTAAAAATGAATGCTCAAAGCATGGTGTACCCAATAACCAGAAGAATTTGGTGGTGAAGCCAGAACTTGTTTTTTTTTCACTTGAAAGGATGATGTACTTTGTGTAGCCAAACCGTGGAGGCTCAAGAGAGTGGGAAACCCTAGTTAGAAAGTGGAGCACACGTGGTCACCTCTTGTCCACTGGAATTTGGGATCATAAGGACAGGCTTGAAGTAAATCTCATCATCTGGAGATTTGCTGAACTACTCCAAGTTATTTTGGTTTATATTTAGTTTATCTTTTCCTCAAGCCTTATTTCTCTTTGATGTTTTATTTAGATAAACATTTAGATAAACAACTTTTTCTGCTCTCATTTATCTAAGGCAGGTCTTGCTTATTTATTTATTTATTTTTTTTTTTAAGGAAACATGTAATTGACTATTTTTTCAGTTATTTTAAAACTCTTTTCTACTTTAAGAAAAATAAATAAAACAAAATATAAAACAAAATATTTAACAATGAGCAAATTTTTGAATTCCAAAGACCTGAGTAATATTTGAAAGAGTAAATAATTTTCATTGATTAAAGCAAAGTTTTTGGGGCTGGCAGGTGGTGTGGTGGTTAAAGGCACTGGATTCCCACATGGCCAATCATGGTTTGGGTCTTGGACCTGGTGGCTTGCTTTCTTGCTTTCCCTTTATCTCTCTCTGATCAAATTAAAAAATAATAATAATAAATTGAATTAAATAAATAAATAACTCTTTAAAATACACACACACACACAAAGTTTTCTATGCTTTTATCTCTTTATGTAAATTGGGTGGTCATGAAGTCTGGTCAAATTTAGAGGAAGGAGGAGGCAGGAGAGAGATGGAAGGAGGAGAAATAAACCAAGGCAACTAGAATGTAGGGCTTCTAAGAGCTTCCATTGACTGGTCAGGAATATGTCCAGCATAGTAAAAATCACTGAAGTCAAAATTATGTCTCCATTTAATATATACGAAGTCTCTGAACTCTATGGCCAAAACTGAATGACTAAAGGTTATATAGAAACTAAGTAAATGGTTGTGAATACCAGATACAGTGTGGGAAAAGGGCGGGTGAAAAAGTAGAGTGTGAGGAAGGACATTAAGGAGAAAAACAGAGGCAAGGTACTTATGGGACAAAGAAATGGATTATTATGTATTGAAGATAACTTTCTAGTATGGTGAACTGGCTGGTGAGAAATTTACCCATATTGGACTATTCCCTTTGTAAGCTAAGTGACATGTTGAATGTATAAAAGAAATAGAAATTTAAAAAACTTCGATTTGAGATTCTGGGCTAAAAGAAAATGGTCAAAGCTGGTACAGTGATGTGGAGTGGGGACAATTCTTGACTGTGAGAAAGGAAAATGAGCCAATGTCAGAGGGAGAAAAGACAGAGAATGGGCTAAAACGAAAAAAGTGAGATTTAGCTATGAACCCATTAAAAATAGCATTGTTTCTAAATCTCAGGCCATCCATTTCTGAGTGCAATGAACTGGCATTAGAATAACAAAAACTTGGCGATCAACGTCTTCTTCATATTGTTTAACTACTGGGACCAACCATTCTAGGATCCAGCGTGCAATTTAGCTTTACAAATAAGTATCATACCATTCTCTCTTGGACAACAAAATGATTCAGTCTTTTCTTATTTAGCCGAATGTGTACAGATGCTGCAAAGATTCAGAGAACGCTTTGGGAGCAGATATCTAGTATTGTTGTGAAGACTTAATAAATCCTACACATCACTTCACTTCCTTGTCAAGCAAGGGTAAGTCCCCCGCACGTTTAAGTATGGTTGAGAATCTGGATGGCTGAGCTGCTATATGAAATGTGCTGCTCTTGTCACAGCACTGCTTCAGCCTGTCATGATACGGTAGTAGAAAACTCTGCAATTACAATGAAATGGACAGAAAGCTGACAAATGAGGTTTGGGGCTAAAGCGTTTAGGAACCCGCAGAAATCAATTATGGTAAATATTTCCAGAAAACCCACCTGACATTCCTTTGAGGGTTTTTATTACAGTGATTTATTTATAGAGAGAAAAGCCAAGAAAACACTTTTTTTCTCACCTGGAAAGTGTACCAGTTCTGTAATAATGGATATGCACAAAGATAATAATGACCCTTCTCTTTTACATAGGCATAGAGATTTGTGGTTTTCTTTCTTTTTTTTTTTTTTTTTTTTTGGAGAGGTTTTTCCGCTACAGGGCGCCATTTGCTCGCCAGAGATACAGAAAGTGAGAAATCACCCCCCAGGGGGGGTGGCCACACTGCAATCCCTTCTCCTCCATTCTCCTCTCGGGATCCTGGGCATGCACGTACATGCGCTCGGCGTGAGTTTAAGCCGGCGGGTCCGGGACGCAAACCGTGGTGGGCTACATGGAAGTCCAGCGACATAGCCGTTACACTAACTGCTGGTCCCAGCGGTTTGCTTTCTAACTTTCTCTCTATT